>NC_063044.1:59028195-59328195 GCF_018812025.1 Megalobrama amblycephala | reverse complement strand
TCTCTCTCACACACAAATACACATACACATATTGTACTTTTATCCACATTAGATTACTATAAAACGGCTCTAAATGTGGGATTGAATCCAAATTTTACTGCTAATTTGTACTACTCACCACTGACATGCGTTTTAAACACAGAATGTTATATAACTAATGACCTTTAAAACTATAAATCACTGAGTTGAATAAAATTGACCTGTGAACCGGAAATGACATGAAAGAACCATGTTACAATTGTGTCCTTTAGTCTCATTGCTTCAAAGGAACCAGTTTTATTAAAAAGAATTTCCAGATAATTTCAAAAGAAGCCAGAAAAACATAGTTTATGCAACCAGTGTAATTAAATATAAGACACCGCAAAGGGCAGCAAGACTATTGGCATATTGTACAGTTGTGTGCGAACAGGAAGGGCTGTATAAAGAACTGCCTTGTTTCTTTTTTCCCCTTTTTCTTTGCCTCTTTTATCAGAGGAAGAAAGACCCCGGCCCAAGTAAGTGTTCAAATACACTCTTTTTGCTCAATTTGCCAAATGTCTTCGGGCACTTAATCTCTTAAATCCCCCTTTTTTCTGTTACCCTCTCCCACACAGGCCCATGGTTCCACAACTTGCCCCTCCAAAGATTCCAGAGGGTGAGCGGGTAGATTTCGATGTAAGTACCATTTCGTTTCGGTTCATCAGTTTAGGATGATTTGTAAACTGAGAATTACTTGGATATATGCAGGGTTCACTTTTTACACCCTGCACTGTGTGAATGTTTATATTGCGTGTCCAGTGAAGAATAAGCAGACTGTGTTTGTCTATTGTTGAGATTGGATTCAATTCATACCCAATTAATTAGCAAATGTAATTAAAAATAACATTCAGTTTGGACTTCATTGAAGTTATGGTTTTCTATCTCTAATCTATATAATTTTCTCTCTCAGGATATTCACCGAAAAAGGATGGAGAAAGACTTTCTGGAGTTACAGACTTTAATTGATGTCCACTTTGAGCAGAGGAAGAAAGAGGAGGAAGAGCTGATCGGTCTCAAGGAGAGAATTGTAATTCCTAGTCTTGATCTTTTCATTTTTTCCCCTCTTTTATGACTTTAATTAACCACAAAAACATTCTTTACTCACTTTTCTCTTTGCTTTGTACTAATTTTCTCCGTGTTGGCCATTCGGTCCATCTGTCCTCAGGAGCGGCGGCGGGCAGAACGAGCAGAGCAGCAGCGTGTTAGAGCAGAGAAAGAAAGAGACAGACAGACGAGGATTGCGGTAAATTAAAAATCAAACTTAAACCTTAGTAAATAAAATGTTCAATTGCTCTCAAATTTGTTTGTGGAATTTAACACAGAATATCAAATCGAAATCTAATGTCTGCGATCTCTCATCAGGAAGAGCGCCAGAGGAAAGAGGATGAGGAGGCTAAGAAGAGAGCAGAAGACGAGGCCAAGAAGAAGAAGGTTTTGTCCAATATGGGGGCAAACTTTGGTGGCTTCTTAGCCAAGGTAAGTTACTGAGTCTTACCACAAGTACACTAATGTACCATTAATACATGTTTGTACATGAGTGTTTTTGTGTTTGTGTTTTAGGCAGAGCAGAAAAGAGGGAAGCGTTTGACTGGACGAGAGATCAAGAGAAAGACTCTTTCAGAGAGACGCTCTCCTCTTGGCATCGAAAATCTCAGAGAGGATGGGTTGAGGTGACCACACACATACAAATCCATGTTATTACAAATAATATAATATAACAATATGCATCTATGCTCATATAGACAGATAGTTATATGTTTTCCATTAAAGATGTGCAAAGAATCTATACTTTTTCATGTAAAAGTCTGTTCCTTACTCCGACAAAACAGGCAGCGAGCTCAGGAAATGTGGAACTGGATTTACCAGCTGGAGTCAGAGAAGTTTGACCTCTTGGATCAAATGAAGAGACAGAAATATGAGGTGTGGTGACTTTGTTTGCTGAACTGAGGTTTGATAAATGTGGTGCTGTGGGTACTGGTGAAAGATTTAACTGTATGAAACCTAAATCTGTTTGAATAGGCAAATCTGTGTTTAGTTTAGCTAGATAAGAGTGAAAGTGCATGGAAAACACTGAATTTATCTAAAAATTACTTCCTTCTTAACAGATTGTTGTTCTTCTGAACAGGATTTCTCACGCTCAAAAGTTGTAAGTAACATTTAAGTTGATTTTGTTTCAAGTCGTTGTGAACACAACAAATTCATGCAGAAACATGCGCCTCTTTGCTACGACACACACACAAATTAAAACAAAATGTGTTCTAAAATCGGCTCAAAATTTCAAACATTTTAATATCATCCATCTCAATGGATTCATAGTCTGAAGCTAACATAGACTTGTCCAGGCTGCAAATCGGGGTAAAAATTCATGTAGTGTTGAATTTTTATAAGTAAAAGTAAAAGTAGTATTCCAGCCTTGAAGGGATAGTGCATCCAAAGATTCTGTCATCATTTATGTCATTCCAAACATGTATCCATTTCTTTCAAAAAGAAGATATTTTGAAAAGTATTGATAGCCAAGCAGTTTCAGTTCCCATTGACTTGCATTGTATTTTTGTCCATACAATGGATGTCAATGGGAACCGAAACTTGCCTAGTTTCCAACATTCTTCAAAATGTCTTATTTCATGTTCCACAGAAGAAAAAAAAAATGTTTTAAAGGTGAGTGAAGGCGAGTAAACGATGACAGAATTTCTTAAGCATTTTTCTTTCATGAAAAAGATTGTAATAATCTCTCTATATGAAAAATTTTCTCTCAATTATGCCGATGTTTCACCTTTTTCTTTATCACAGCAAAAAAGTCCATGGCAAAGGAAAGGTCGGAGGTCGCTGGAAATAAGACATTGGAGAAATTCTGAAAAGCCAACATGGATGCTTTTACTTCTGACTCTTCTGACAATTTCAGTGTCTGCAATGAATAACATTTCTGAATATGTTCAAAACCTATCTCAGATCTGATGTGCTTGGATTAGATTAATCACTTCTGCTTGTTTTATTCATATTTGTAAGGCACACTGGATAAAAAGTGTCTGCTAAATAAATAAATATCAAATGCATCTGATTCGTCAATTATTTGCAGAGAGACTTTTAGCAAAGTAGACCGATCATGCAACTGAAACCATTCCTCTCCAAAAGGGAAGAGGAATGTATGTTCAGGAAATGAAAATAAACTGTGAGAGAAGTGTCTGTGAAGTGATTTAAGATGTTTGCCTTCATTCATAGTGTTTCAAATATGGCCTGAGAATCCTGTTTCCATGATGCTGCACAAAAATTGCGGTTACAGCTCACATGTCTGGCTATTAATAGCAAAAGTAATTTCCATGTACTTTCCGAAATGTCTTTTGGGCCGCATTTACACTGCAAGTCTTAATGCACAGATCCGATCTTTTGACCATATCCGATTTTTTTGGACGACGTGCTTACATTTCTTTTAAAAGTGACCTGTATCGGATGTGTCCTTTTTACACTGCACTTGGCGAAACGTACCAAAAATAGCCTATTTGACATCACAAATCAATTTCAATGGTACATTGAGCTTAATTTATTGACATGAATTCATATAGAAACCCTTTTAATGCAATAGTTACATCCCTGCATAAAAATAATACAAATTCTTCACGACAGTATACGTACGCAGCTCCGCTGGAAGCGTGTGAGTTGAAGAATACTTGGGTACGAGTAGATATTCACAGCTTCTTGGGCTCGAATCCGCCATCCTATACTAGGTTTTTTTTTGTCATTAAAACAAATGCATTCATCAGTGATTGTATATCAAGGGCAGTTGCAAGTTTGTGTGCTTTTTATTTTGTGGTTTCAATGGAACGAATAGGGACTGAAGCGCGCGTCTGTGCACGAGCCGTCGTCACTGACAACAGTGACAACGAACACTCAGTGTGATTTGAAGAGCAACACATTTCAACGTCAGATCGCTTTTATTTAACACAAACAAATTAAATTAATAATCTGCCAGTCAACTAGAGATGTTCCGTTTGTTATAGGTATGTCTGTACCGCGAAATGTTAAAAAACCCTCACTTTTCAATGACGCAGGAGTCGCATTTACAGGGGAATATCCGATCTGTCCGCTTACACTGCAGGCGCAAACGCACGTATCCGATTCATATCTGATTTATAACCACATATGAATGAGGCCTGAAACCGATCTGTGAAAATCGGAATCCATGCGCTTTTTTCCTGTTTACACGGTCGTGACTCATATCCGATCTGTGCCACATGGGAGGAAAAAATCGGAATTGGGTCACTTGAACCGTGCAGTGTAAATGGGGCCTTGGTCAGTCTTCATTGGGTTTGCTGAAGTAAAATTGGATGTTATAATTTGCCAGGGAACTCAAAAGTTGAAACCTCTGATGATCTGGTGAGGTCTCTTGTGCTGGAGTGACAGTAGTAAAGTAGGAAAAAATGGTGTGAGGGAGGATTTAGTGATCAGTGTTCACCTCTTTCATAAACCATCACTACACCATATAACTCCCAGCAAATATTTGTTTCTCAATCACAAGTGCAATTGTAAAAGAAAAAATGTGTGTACTTAGTTAAGGCTCTATGAAGGCAATCGGCAGGCCCACATTAACATTATATACTATGACTTAATGGAAGCCTAAGCAATGATTTAACATACTTTTATTTTTTACTTTTTACTTTTTAGATTAACTCATTCTAGTGGGCTGCATTTATAGAGATATAATTAAATTGGTCCCACTTAATATTACCTGTTAAGGTAATTGAACAAGTTTTATTGGATTAGGTTTAAGTGTGAGTTAGGGTGGGTCAGCAGATCTAATTAGGCTATGTGCAGGTATTCCTTCCCTAGGATACAGCAGCATTCCTTCCCTTTAAAATAATAATAATAATAATAATAATAAAAAATAAAGTGGGTCCATTAAATTCATAAATATATAATTTATATATTACATTCTATATAGAATATAATATATTGAATAAATCAAATTAAAATTACTGACATTTTTTAACTAACCTGAATGTGTTGATCTGCTATCGCCATCTGGTGGCCGGCATGTTCGTTCACACTAAATTAGTAGGTTTTCATGCAGAGAACTCTCCTCATGTTTTTGGAATTTGCATAATGATGCATTTATAAGTTAAAGCTGATGTCCCTAACTTTTTTTTTGGTTTACAATAGTCCAAAGTCAATTTCTGAGCAAGTAACCAGCCAGTGTTCAAAACTATCTCCTTACTTTATCTCTATTCACAACGGTAAGCTTGTAATAATGTTTTCTAAATTCAAATGGTACTGGTAGGTTGCCGCGGGAAATTCAAGCATGCCGCCGTTCATCTTTGCGTCATTACGTCACGCCTGTTTACACAAAGAACGAGTCCCAGCTCGACCATGGGTGCTTCTCTAACGGAATACTGCATCCTACCGAGGCTACGTCCTTCCTAGTTCAGTCCTTCAGAGGTTTGAACGCTCGAGTATTCCTCAGCATTAAACGCTAGAATGAGACGGTCTAGTAAGTTTGCATGGCTACGTTACACATTACATCCGCCCACACCGTCACCGGCCACGGCACGAAAATACATATAAAACTTAATGTTGGAAAAATAATTTGTATTACAACTCTTTATATTATCTGGCTCTCTATTAATGCAATACCATGAATCACATCCATCTGCAGTCTCCCAGTGGCTTACATTATTGGCAGTTTAGTGTTAAGAGAGTCATTTACACCAAAACAAAAGATAACATCTATGCTTTCATGTCCAAAAACATTATTTTTTGTCTTACATTTCATAAATTCAGACAAGCTCAATAACGATTCTTTTTCCGTGAGTCTATTTTCGTGAATTGGAATGTGTACAAAGGATTGTGGGTGATTGAAGGTCGCGAAGGATAGGCTACATCCCATGCATCCTTCAAATTCAGCTGATTTTCAAGGATCCTTCTGATTGAGATGGCCTTCAGCAACGTTTGATAATGCAGCAGCTGAGAAATGTAGCCTTCGTAGGATGCAGCCTTCCATTTGAGAAGCACCCCGTGTCATTTGAGGATGCTGCAGGTGGCAGATCATTTATAGCCTTTTCTCACAGCAGCTGGAATAATTAAACTTATCATTTTGATGCCAGATTGTAAGGTATGACAAATGGAATATTAGAGATTTATACTGTACAGAAATTTAAATCTACAGGTAACGCAATACACACTAACATAGTCACACAATGCTGATGTTGTTAACATTAACAATTTCAGAACAAGGTACAGCAATAATAATAATTTGCACGGTTTGATGTGATATGAGCTAAGTGATCATTAGATTTAATCACCAATGGTAGTGTGATTTATGGTAATGCTTTTTTTTTCTCAGTTGGTCAGAACAAAAGTGGCAGATTTGTTACTTGTTCAGACATTTCCTGGTGAAAATTCCTATTTTGTTCATCCAAGACTACAATCTGTGATTCCAAAGTAGAGTCAAAGTACAGTATCCAACAACAAAGTTTCAGTTTTAAAGCAAAATAAAACTTTTTAGCAAAAATTAAATGTCTTGGGGAATGTGAATATGTAATATTGTGTGTGTGTGTGGATGTAATGAATGCATCAGTATGTTAGATATGTGAAGAAAACGAAAGTCAGAGAGATGGTATGAGGGAGAAAGAAAGCAATGTGTCAGTGTAAAGGGAATAGGTATAGGTGCCTACAAGTAAGAAAATGAGTTGGTATTGTATGTTTTTTTCAGATACCTGGTGACATTCAACAGAGGAATCTGAGACATGCCTTAACAACAAACCCATCAGCAGTGAAGTTTGATGGAACAATATGTTGCATGCTTCCCAGGGATCGAGGAGCACAAAAACCATCCTGTGGTAGGAGAGGTGTGGAAGATTTTTATTTTAACTGTGCCTGAGCTGTGTGTCTAGGCAGAAGTTCTATGGATAAACAGACTGTCGTGGTGAAGAAATGACAGACGCTGCACGGATAGGCAAAAGTCCTGTAGGGTCCTGCTTTTTCACAGTGTTGAGAGAGTGTGTCAGTGAAAGAGTGAGTAGAACTGACAGGTGTAGAATAGGAAAAGTGCATTTATATGTGTATGTAGTCTATGTGAGTGTCACCGTCTGTTCTGTTTCAGTTCTCATGGACATTCATATCACATGCCTGCCTTTGTTTGTAATTCCCGCCACTCCTTGATTACCATGATCACTTCATTATTAGATCATTGTGTTCAGCTGTTGCTCGTTACCTTGTTTGTGTTCCTATATAAGTTCTTCCTTTTCAGTCACTCCTTGTCAGTTCACCGTTTAAGTTAGTGTGTGTTGCTGTCTGATCGTCTGTTTGCTGGAAATGCCATTAAACCTTCTTTTTGGATTTATTATCTTCGTCTGTGTCTGCCTTCCCGCAACCACCGTGACAGTGAGCGTTTGTGTGAGTATATCTGTGACTGAGACTGAGTGAGACAATAAACTATGTATCTTGTTGGTGGTGGCCGTGCCAATTTATCTATTAGATTTTGTGTAAAAAAAGAGGTTTATACTGCGGTGTTAAACTAAACCTTATGTCTGACATCGCCAAGTTACATAATGCGACATTTAGAAGATTGTTTTGGTGAAACGGAATGAATGAGTGTGAATGATGGTGTTGTATGAAATCAATTATGCCTAAAACAGTTATATCCAAATTTTAATATGTGGGTCCACTGGGCAGATTATGCCCAATAAAATAATGGCCATGGAGGAATTTGGTTAAGCATTCTGGTCAGTACCTAGGTTATTGTTTTGAAAAAAAAAAAAAAAAAACAATGCCACACTTGCACAGCATAAAACATGGGAAGGCAAAGCTTTGCTCTGTCCACCCCAAATCTAACTTTATTGTCTTCTCCGCATATTATCATGATGGAACTGATTCTGTGTATTAAAAGGATAAAATATTGTCTTTCTGACTGTTAACTTTCTGATCATATGTGAAATGATTTGGAGCAGATGTGGGCCAACCAACAGAAAAGAGGAAGTGGAAAGCGAGAGGGAAAGACCAGAGACATAAAGACATGAAGCATGGAAAGTTGTGGGTAACACTTTAGAATAACTCACACTATGAAGTATTAATTAAGCATTATTAAATAGTTAATTCATCATTTATAAAGCATTAATAGACATTAATAGCTGTTTATTAATACACCTATAAATGCTTTGTTCTTGATTTATAAGCATATCTATAATGTGTGTAATATTTGTATTTTCATACTTTATTAAGGATCAATTTATCATTTCTAAATTATGTATTACATTTATTTACAAACCAGTTATTTAGGAACTTTCAGTGGTTTATACGATCATTTATAAAGTGTAAGTAAATGATTAATAAGCAATTTAAAGCAGAACTCAGTAAGATTTGCGAAGCTCCCCCTACAGTTTCTTTCAGTGAATCACACTGTCGTAAATACTCCAAGCGCAGCTCTGGACTACAACGACTACAATGCTCACCAGCGCAGTAGTTTTGCAAATACAGTACAAGAAAGAGGAGGTGGGTAATTTGCAAATACAGTACACTCGATGGAGGTGGGTAATTTTCAAAATTGTCTTATAAAGTCATAATATATACATTGTTTTTGAATTAACGTAAAGCATTTTGTTACTCTCGCGTGAACGTGAACATGAGGCGAGATTGTGTCGGGTCGGCGAAGCTCAACTTGCAAGTGCTGTTTTCTGGCGTAGACGTGCCAGAGGGGGTTAGTGCACGACTCAAACACACCACTACAAGTCAATTAAATTTTCTAAGTCCTTACGATGGTTTTTATGAAGGTAAAAAAAAGTTACTTAGTTCTGCTTTAAATGTACATTTATGCATCTTATTATTTAGACATATAGTAATAGTTACTCAGTGTGCTAATAAATGCTTTCACTACTGTAATTCATGATTAATTCCGGTAGTTGTCAGTTAATTATTTTTGTGAGCTTATCTAAAATGAGGACTATTTATGCCTCGTAAAGCTTTTATTAAAGGAGATTTAAAGGATACAGAACATAGAAATAATTATTTCAAGGAAAAAATTAAACTTTACAATGGGTAACTTGATTAAAAATTAAAAAATAAACCTCTGCAATTTCACAGAAAATAAAAATTCCTGCACTCCTCCAGACAACATAACTGTGCAGTAAAATGAAACAAAGCCTATATGCAATCTGATATAAAAATAAATTTCTGTAAAGTGTAAACATTGCTGAATAAAAATGTACCAGTGCCTACACTGGATTACAGGAGTGTCAAAATACAACAACTAATGTTTTTTATAAAACAATAATAATGTAATAAAATATTTCACAATGTCAAAACTACCTCAGTACTAACTTTAAAACATTAGAGAACAGCGGTGCAGAAGATCGCTGAGCCTTTAAATCTCCTTTGCAAAACTTTACAAAGCATAAACAGTCCTAATTTTAGATGAGCTCACAACAATAGTTAACTGACCACTTCTAAATGTTTTATAACTACCTGAATTAATCATGAATTGCAGTAGGAATATGTATTAATAAACATTTATTAACACACTGAGTAACTATTACTATACATCTAAATAATAAGATGTAGAAATGTATGTTTAAATAGTTTATTAATCATTTATTTACATTTCCTAAATTATCGTATGAGCCACTGACAACCCCTAAATAACTGGTTTGTAAATATTGAATGCTTATTTTGGAAATTATAAATTGATCATTAATAAAGTATGAAAATAACATTATTAAACACATTATAGATATGCTTATAAATGAAGAACAAAGCATTTATAGGTGTATTTATAAACTGCTTATGTCTATTAATGATTTACAAATGATGAATTGACTGTTTATAATAACTGCACACTATGAAGCATTAGTAAAGTGTTACCAAGTTGGGTCATGAAATAACGTTTTGACATTATAATGAATGTTTTTATAACTGTGTCATCCACAGGCAAGGCTGAACCAATTGCAAAATCGCAATTATATATTTCAGAATCTTTTACTCCATTCTTAATCAAATATGAATGGAGACGTTTGGTTCTGAAATCTCCACTGGAGTGAAATTGCACTAATCTGGTCATTCGTAATGAGACTGGGGCCCGGTTTCACAGACAGGGCTTAACCTAAGCCAGGATTAGACCTTAGTTCAATTAGGACATTTAAGTTGCTTTTATATACACTAGAAAAATACTGGTGTGCATCTTGAGAAAAAACAATGACACTGACATATTTTAAGATATGTCAATCCAAGTTGCTTTCAGTTAAAACTTGCATTTTAGTCTAGGACTAGCAATTGTCTGTGAAACCTTGACTAAATTTAATTTAATCTGAATTGTGAAACTGCACTCTGGGTAAAAACAACGAAGGTTTTATTAAGTCTCAGAGGGGGGAAATGTGGAAGATTTTTATTAATCAGAATATAAAGATTTAAGTATAATATAGCCATTTTTATTCTCCTATTATAATCATGTATCTGACTATGTCTGTGTAAGAGGCCAGTGAGAGAATGGAATGTGCTTGTGTATGTTGGAGCCTCTCGTCTGCCATTAGATGTATGGTAACTGTGAAGCTGTGCGTTCGTTCTTCCATTAAAGAATATTTACAGGATGAGCAGCGGCCTCTAGTGTAAATAGGTTGGAGTCCCTCGTTCCACTTTTTAAAACAGACTATTGATAAACAATAAACAATAGTCGTTAACAATAGATAAAACGATAAACAAAATTGGTGCAGAGTTTGAAAATGTATAAGATGTATTGACACCACCAAGACTGGAATCAAAACTCCAAGTCTTGAAGAGTGGAAAGAGGAGACAGAGGAGAAAGAAGCCTCTACTACAGAGGTCCGTTGCAATTCTTTTGAGAGGTCAGCAATAATTTATTTTTAGGATTTATGGTTAATTAGAGATCTGTTTACATAAAGAATTACATTGTAATTCTTAAAAAGTTACGACCACACTGTAAAAACGACAACTCAAAATTGTTCAACTTACTAAGATTTTTGCATTCACTGACAATAAAATTGCTAGTTGGAACTTGAACTATCTGTTGTAAGCCACTTGAACTCACTTTCAGACATTTCTGAGGAAAGTTCATCTTATTTAATAAATTAAGTTGATTTTATTTTGAAGTTGTAGTTGACACCCACAAAGCAAAATCCCCAGTGTTAAATTAACACCCAAAGTGCACATTGGGGTCCATCTTACCGGGTGTTAAAAAGTAACACTGAAGCAGTGTTAAAGTTAATGAGATAAATGATTGATGATTGAGTGATGATTGACAATTAGTGGAGACACCTGATGATAATAAGCAGAATCACTGAAGAAACAACAAGAGAAAAAGAGAGAGACACAACAACTACAACTGACTTCCAGCCATTAAACATTATTACACTTATTATTAACCAGTTTGATTTGATTTCTGTCATACATCAACAAAAGCTCTTACTGAGAATTAACAGATGTTTAGATGTTAATGTTTTAATGAAAGTTTAGTTTGAAGTCACCATGATGGTGAAAAGCATTTCCTTTAGTTGGGCTCTTGTCTCTATTTATTAATATTAATTTATCTCTGGCTGCTCCAACTTTGTGTTTGTAGAGCACATTTGTTATGGCCAGAGAAACTATGAACTGAACTGAGCTGTGTTTCCCAAAAGTGCTGTGAGCCAAAGTTGATCAATTTAGGTTTACAATGCTTTGGGAAGCACAGTCATAATGGTTGTGTTTTATCATTGTGAAATGGCCAGATTCATTGGTGACGTCCAGCATTAACTGGTGATATCGACGTTATATTGTTTTTTATAGTAAATCGGTTACCACTTGAGATCCAGCAGAGCTTTTATAATCTGAAGGTTTTTTTTTAAAACACACAGACATCAAGAATCAGCATATGACCCTCAACAATGGTGACAATCAAAAAAAGTGCTTCATGTTGCAGTGCATGATGGGAGCCACCAATCAAAATTTAAACTCAAAATAGGAAGTTATTACAGACTTGAAAGTTCCAGTAACTTGAATTTAAAAAACTTAGTTGTCAGAACTTGAAAAACTTAGCTGACGCAACTTAATAATTGTAGTTCTTCAAAACTTAAAAAAATAAGTTGATATCTTCAACTCAAAAATTCTGTGCAGTCGGTTGCCTTGAAAATTTGAGTTGAACTAACTTTTTCTTTTTTACAGTGCATTCCCTAAAGGGCACATAATATTATTGATCACCTCCCAGAGACAACATAGCATTCCTCACAAAGACCCCAGCAATCCCCAGAGACACACCAGCAAGACAAAGAAAAGGCAAAAGTGTGGGAGCTTACTGTGCAAAATTTCAGATCTCACCATCTATGGAGAGAGCCATTTCTGGACTCCTTGACTGTTCAACTGGACGACCCTTTGGAGGATGTGAGGTGTCATATATACTCCTCATTGATGACACCCTTCCCCTGTCTTACACACCTCCATCCAAACAATTAGATACCTCAAACCCCTCAGCATGATCCCAAAAAAAATAAAAACATCCATCCTCTGGAAGGTTTAGCCATCATGCTGAAGCAATGAAAGCAAGCCATGAGGCTCTGGCACATGAGTACTCTCATACAAACCCATTTTTTCAATTTTATTAATGACCACAAAATGATAATTATAAAACGGGTTGTTCTGATTACGGACACTGATTACCTGAGACCTCATTCTCCTCAGCATCATGGAGGGAGTTATGATGACAGACTTGCCATAACGTAGGCTGATTATTCGCTAGCTGTCTTCTTCACTGTCATTTCATTTTTTCCTGTCCATCCGGCGATAATTTGCATCACTTGCGGCCGTAGCTGTATCCCTTCTAGCTACAACCACACTACGCCTACTGTGACAAATGTGTTTGCTTCAGTATTTATATTGCAATATTTTTTTCACATGTATTTCACAATAATTTTTTTTTCCATTTGTTCCTATGGTATACTGAAAAACAATGAGCAGCATTTCATAAGTTTTAAAGGGTTTTATTGGAAAACACATTCAATATATGCAAAGAGTCAGTATATTACAGTGTTGACCCTTCTTTGTAACCTCTGCAGTTCGCTCTGGCATGCTGGATATCAGCGTCTGGGCCAAATCCTGACTAATGGCAGTTGCCTTATTGATCACAATTTGTGGACTTCTGCTTGTCAACTCGGCTTCAGAGGATTGATCACACGTTCTTTATGGCATTAAAATTCAGGGAGTTGCCAGGCTATGGATCTTACATTTCAATGTAATGATCTCTGAGCCACTTCATTATCACTCTTGCTTTTTGACATGGTCATCAGAGAAAATAACTTTGCACCAGTCTTCTGCTGTCCAATCCTTGTATGTCCTGCAGCACCTCGTTTTGTCCTTGATGTTTTTCTTGGAAAGAAATGGCTTCTTTGCTGCCCTTCTTAACAGCAGGCTGTTTCCAAAGTCTTCACCTCACTGTGCATTCAGATGCATTCACGCCCACCTGCTGTCAATACTATAGTTCTACCAAAGTCCCTTTAAGACTAGTCATTTCACTTGGCGGCCATCTTTAAAACGCCTCTCGGGCATCCTGGGCATCATGCAATCTCTTTGAATGGGGAAACATCAAATTCTCCAAAACTGTTCGCCAACCTTGCGATTAAATTTCATATTTGAAATCACCAATGAAATCTAACAACAACCGGCTCATAAATTTAGTTTCTAAACGCTTGAATCATGACAAAAAAAAAACTGTATTTTTCAGGCTGGATCAAGCTAATGCGCATGCGCAGACCTAAATCCGCGTCTCTTCGGAGGCGCGCGTCTGACTGTTTCTATAGAAACCGGCAATTCTAACGGCCACTGGAGTGACGCGATGACTTTACCAGTCGGCGATTGGCTCTTATTTAGAAGGCGGGACTTATTCCGCCATATTGCGCGTTACACTTTCTCCCATTCAAAACAATACGAGTGACACGTCTTGTGTTATTCTATAGACCTTATTTACCAGAGAAACAAGCGCGCCGCCATCTTTGTAAAATTGTCTTTGAACTTCCGTTTTGCAGTAGCTCTGTACATTTCTATGGCATCGCTGTCAAAGAATAATTAGTTGGTTAAGTGGATTTACTTGTTGTAGAGTTAATGAAAGTTATCATGAGCATTGTTATGTTTAAAGCAGATGTCTTAACAAATGTCAGTAGTTCGGGAAGATTTTAAAACGAGCAGTTCATTCATAAATGTAATATCGCTGTGGAAATACAAACCGGAAGTCAAAAGACAACGAGCGCAACGCTGAAAAGGGGCGGGGCTACATAAGGTCTATAGTCTTTGGTTCTACACAATTTCATAACTGACTCCTCAGCAGGAGACAGTCCTGGCAGTTGAACGGCTCTCCTTGAAGATCTGGTAAATGGCCTTTTCAGGTGCAATATTCTTTGCAGCAATTTCCTTGCATGTGAGTTAATTGTGATTCAAAGCAATAATGGCCACATATCTTTCTTTGAAGGTAACCATTACTTACACAAAATTCAAGAAATTCAAAAATCCTTCTTCCCTCTGTTATATCAATCAGTCTGCTCTTATAATCCACTCAGAATGATAGTGATTTTACCTGCCTAATACTCGTTCACACTTTCCAATGTGCTGATATGATTAGTGAAATGATGTTAGCTGATGTTGAAAAAAAAAAAAAAGAAACAGTGAAATTTGGGGTTTGAAGCTTTTTTTAAAGCCTTTTGTAATTATTTAAAATGCATCTGATCACTCTGCACAATAATCTAGAAACAGTGTGAATCAACACCAGCACAACTGAAGCAGCAAACTTTGCGAAACATAAAATATGTCACTGCCAAAACTTTTGGCCATGGCTGTAAACATTGTTGCTGTGTAAACATAATGCATACAAGAGCCTTTGGGAAGCCGATTTAAAAATCATTCAGTCTAAGCTTGTCTAAAAACAGCAGTGTTGTAGCGTGACAATCGCAGATTTGTCATACTAATGTGGATTAACAGATTTTTCAGGTACCTGGCAAATTACTGATCTAAAGCCAAACATCTAAACTAAAGATAGACTATTTTGTGAATATATTCTGATTTAGTTGGATAAGCTCTCTGTCATGGCCATTAGCTATCATTTTGGCTAACTTTGCTATGTACTGACTTTTACTTAAAGCACATCTCTACATGTTAATCTGTCTGTTTCGTAGTCTTTTAGTAATTAATATTTTACCAGTTATCTTTTTATTCCAAATGCAGTCTCTCTATCATTTCAACATTCTCCAATCTCTCTCTTTCACTCTGTATGACTTTGCCTGTGTGTCCTTTCTGGTCTCCTTCATCCTCTCCGCACACCCGCCCTTCCCTGGCTCTAATTCCCTGCTCACATGTATGGCTTAGTCCAGCACTGCACTTGGAACACAGCCGAAAACGGCACAAGATTAATCCAGGCTTTCACCTACAACTGGTCAACTCCAAATACTGCAGAACTCAACCAGACAATTGCTATTGGTAGACATGCTTACAGACAATAATGGCTTCAATATTATTAAAGCCTTTTCTAGTAGATTATGGTGAAATATATTAATCATCGATTAATTACTAGATTTTACTCCTGAGAATTTTACAACTTTTATGTCTGTTTGTATATAAATGAAAACATCTTAAAACCTGCTATAATATATCCAGTTCTTGTTTTTATATTCAGCTTTGCTCACAGAAAAAAAGATGAGGCAATTCAGGACAGTTCTCATACAGGTATAGACAGATACATACAACACTTTCAAATAAAACACAGTTATCATCCACATACATACACATTTAAATAAGAAACAACCCAGATGAACAAAATACATAACATTTATAAAAGTGAATCCTCCTTTGTTTCACAGTAAAGAAGGGTACGGGAAATAATGATGTTAATAACGCAACAGACAGAAGCTCCTCAGTGACGGGACATATGAGATTTAAATTATGTTTTGCCAAAACTTTCATTTGAGGGGTGGATAAGTAAGATATTTAGCGCATGGGTGTTTTGAGGGCAGCGTCTACTTCCTCTTCAGGCTGAAGTGTGTGCCACTGGGCCACAGGTCGTCTGGGATTGGCCAACATGTCTGACCAGTGTCGCAGACCAACCCCACTAGCACCAAACCCAATCCAGCACTTCCCAATTGCATCATTGCTTCCCAGTTTATCATAGTCATAGACGGTGATCAACACCTGGATCTTCTGCAGGGTCACAGAGGAATAGAGAAAAATAGGTCAATCTGCATTTAATCCACTTCGTTCTTCGGTCCCACAATATATTAAGTGTGTTTAAAGGATTAGTTCACTTTCAAATGAAAATTACCCCAAGCTTTACTCACCCTCAAGCCATCCTAGGTGTATATGACTTTCTTCTTTCTGATGAACACAATCTGAGAAATATTAATAAATATCCTGATGCATCCGAGCTTTATAATGGCAGTGAACAGGGTTCACGAGTATGAGCTGAAGAAAGTGAATCCATCCATCATAAACGTACTCCACACGGCTCCGGGGGTTAATAAAGGCCTTCTGAAGTGAAGCGATACGTTTGTGTAAAAAAATATACATATTTAACAAGTTATGAAGTAAAATATCTAGCTTCCGCCAGCCCGCCTTTCGTATTCAAATTACAAAGAAAGTGTATGAGTTTTACAATTTCTTCATTCGTTGAATACTGAAGGTGGTCTGGTGGAAGCTGGATATTTTACTTCATAAGCCGTGTGGAGTACATGTTTATGATGGATGGATGTGGATGGAGACACTTTCTTCAGCTCATACTCGTGAACCCTGTTCACTGCCATTATAAAGCTTGGATGTGTCAGGATATTTATTAATATATCTCCTACTGTGTTCATCAGAAAGAAGAAAGTCATATACACCTAGGATGGCTTGATGGTGAGTAAAGCTTGGGCTAATTTTCATTTGAAAGTGAACTAATCCTTTAACTGCTAAGTAGTAACATTTAAATTAATAATTTGATACATTGCACTTATATTAAAAAAATATATGCATGTAATTACAGCTGCAATTAATTTCTATAATTAGATCTATAGTTACACTGTTGAGCTTTCCCTTACACTTTAACTGACCCTTAAATGTACCCATAGCACCAAACCTGTCCCTAACCTTACCCGCATCCCACCTCAATAGCAACAGTACAATAAGTACATTGAAACTAACAATTATTATTTTTTTGATGCAAGTTCATAATAAAGACACCTAATATATAAAGTGTGACCCATTATGTTGTAGACACAGATGATTTTACAAGTAACGTTAGTGCTATAAACGTAGTGTATGTATAGTAAAAAGATTGCATTGTATTAAAAGAACTGAAATGTAAGTCTGTAAATGTATTAGAGATACAAGTAGTCACGTTTCAAACAGATGTTTACCTGAATCTGAGCGAAGGGGATTTCAAAGCTGAAACTTTCATTGAAGTAAGGGTTCAGTGTGTTCTGCTTAACTGTCGTCTTCTTCTTCTTGATGCGCTTTCCATTGTGTTGCAGAACCACTTTCACAAAAGGATCTAAGAGAGAAAGAGAAAGAAAAAGTAAGAGAAAATGGCATTGTACATGGATAAAGATAGAAATGCACCTTAGCACCTAATTTCCACAGAAATATTTAAAAAAAATATAGAAATCTAATTATATTAAAATAAAGGGTAACACTTTATAGTATAGGGAACATATATAAATTATTAACTATGACTTTTCCTTTAATAAACTACTTATTAATAGTTAGTAAGTTAGTTGTTAAATTTAGGTATTGGGTAGGATTAAGAATGTAGAATAAGGTCATGCAGAATAAGTCATTAATATATGCGTAATAAGTACTAATAGCCAATATTCTAGTAATATGCATGCTAATTAGCAATTCATTAAATGACCCTATAATAAAGTGCTACCAAATAAAGTCACATTTGATGTGCAGAGAATAATTTCATTTTAATATCAAGTACAACACACAATGGAAATGTAATTTAATTTGAATTTGAATTCTACCGCACTAACCTGATAAACCACCCACGTCCATCTTCTTCAGGTTTTTGGCTTCCATGATACAGACGGTTAGTTTACCGGAGGTGGGCACATAGCGCAGGGAGATGCATATGTCTCCAAGCTTTTCTTGCTGTTAAGAAGGAAGAGGAGCATCTTTAGCTAAAAAGCATAAAAAAATTGACTATGGCAGCAAAAGAAAAAATGTAATAAGTCTGAAGGAAAGCCTTACTTCCTCTTTCTCTCCTCCAACCAGGTCTTTATATTCGTGTATGGGCTGGCCCAGGTCAATACTGTTCATGGGTATTTTGATCTCTCCAATTACATCATGTTTACCAAAGCGGTCAAAGTCAAACACCTGCAGGACCAGAGTTTGTCCTGCTAGATCATTGAAGGGGATCTGGAAACAGAAATATGCAAAGAATTTGCATTTGCTTTCTTTGGAAACAAAGGTCAGTTGCACTTATTCTACAATAAAATCAAGCATAACAGATAAAGTGCATGACAAATTGCCTTCTGGCAAACGAAAAAACAAAACAAATAAATGCATGACTGTAAGGACATAACTCCAATACCTTAAATATGAATGTCTCGTTGAAAACAGGACACAGGTTCTTGCGCTGGACCTTCGTTTCAAACTTTTTCTTCTTGTCTGGTAGCATATAAACTTTGACATACGGGTCAGACGTTCCACCCAGATCCATGGCAGGAAGGTCTTGCGCTTGCAAGATACCGACAATGAGCTAAAGATTGTTAAAGAAAAGGTTGTGGTCAGGTGTTCAAAATCAAGAAGCTAGTCACACATTCTTGAAAACTGTACTTTTTGCTGATTTGTATAAAAATGAATCATATCATCTCACAACTAGCATGCATATTAAGAACATCCATTCTCAACCAACCTGATTTTCGGTGAAGTTATAGTCCAGAGTGTACTCCAACTTGCCATAATATTCTTTCTCTCCCTCGCCTTCCCCCTCTTTAGGCTGCTCCTATGGGGTTAAATATTAAGTATCGGCAGTACAGATGTAAAATCCTTTAAGCAATCCTTTAAGCCAAACTTTATACATTTCTTTTTAATATTTAAATTAAAATAATTATTTGACAGAACAAGATCTGAAAGAGCTTCATCCTCTCTGTACAACGGTCTTTTACCTCGCCTGTTTCTTCCTCCCCCTCCTTTTTCACCCTTCTTCGTCCACCCTTCCTCTCTCTGACTTTCTTTGCTTTCTTCTTCCCTCCCAAGCACTTCTTATAGATACAGAAAGCAAAGCAGCCAACCAAGGCTAGCACGACCACAACTATGGCACCAATAGCCCACATGGGCACTGTTCAGAAATAAACAGAGAAAGTTAAATGACAAAACAGAATGATGTGAAGATCATAATCTAATTTTTGTTAGTAAAAAAGACATCATTGATTCATGTTTTTACAAAAAATTGCATAATTTCTGCTAATTTCTGGATGGATGGATGGATGGATGGATGGATGGATGGATGGATGGAGGGCTGACAGAAAAAATACTTTGGAAAATTAGAACTTACTTCTGATCTTGTGGTCTGTTTATGGAAAAGATGAAAACATGAAGGATTTACATGGAAATGGAAAATGGAGGAATTAATTTAGCACACACAGTTTAATGGGAATGTATGTTTGTAATGATAATATGATGAAATATAAATGATCCCAGCTGGCACCGGACCAGATGTCAATTTAACATCAGAAAGACATTGGACAGATGTGAAATTTTAGTTGAAAATGAAAATCCGGTTGACGTCAAAAGCCAACAGTGGACAAACGTTATATTTTGGTATCTTAATACAATGAAATATCACTGTTTAATAATGTTATATAATTCAACATTGTGTTAATATTAACATTTTGGCGTTTAGCAGACGTTGGGTTTGGGTTAACATACCTCACAACTGAATGTTGGTATTTGACATCCACTACTTCCACTACTTAAAAGCAACAAAATATCAATGTCAGCTGTCATCAGTATTCTGCATCACAGTGACGTTGGCATTAGATGTTGTTTTGACATTGAATTTTGGTCACTCAATGTAAATATTCAAACAAACATCTACATCTTATGATGATGGTAGCCAGCTGAGATAAGATTAAGTGTGTCATATATCTTGACATACAATTATTACTTACTAGGAAGATGGCCAAGCTCATTGAAGAACTTGTTCTTCATATTTATGAAGTTGTGGGAGTGGTGAGATGGAGGGGGCGGAGGGGGTGGAGCAGGATTAGGCTCCTCCTCTGATTCTGCTGCCCTCCGCCCACGATGCTGCATACTGACCAATCGCATGGCTGATCAGCTAGAGACATAAAACAGACTGTCACTATCCTGAAATAACCTACAAGAACTAAATGCCCCAAATAACACACATCCCCTAGATCGGTCTGATGTCCTGTAAAGTATTCTTTTAATGTCCCTCTTTTTTCATCCTATCCACCACCCCTCCTTCTGTCAAGCCCAAACTATGTCTCTTTCCCTCCCTTCTTCTGCCCTCTTTGGGCCGTGACTTTTGATGGAGTAAACTCTGATGCCATAGGGCTCCACATGTCTGTTATTAATCCTTCTGGAATTGTGACATGCCAAAACACAACCATGCACGCATAATGCCCATGTGCTCAAACACTATAATGTGGACAGAAATATTTGTCTCACACATTAACACACAATGGATATGTCTCCACCTGCCCTGCTCAGCTGATCTGACCTCGTCACTCTCAGCAGATGCATAACGAGATTAATTGCCAAAGCTAATCCAAAAATCCTTGGGTTTAAGTAAATTAGGAACAGGGCCCTCCCCTTGCCGTCTCACTTTCACATCTTGTCACCAGACCAACATATAAAAGACTTCAGACTTAAGGTAGCCACTGCTCTTTTCTGTATATACGAATGTGTTGAGCAGCAAGGTCACGGTTGGATTAATGAGGGCAGGACTTTGTGATGACAACCTTCATGAAGCTTGTTTACTCGTCAGCCACATGGACTGACTACAGTAATGAAAGACAATGGACTCATGAAATTCTTTAATTTCTCTTGAAATAGCCCCAAAGCCAGATTCAGTTTAGAGATCAAAGTCCATCCCTTACATACTTGACCTTGCTGGTTCATGATGATTAAGGGACCCATTTCACTTTGCATACACATGGTGTATATAACACACCAATAACATGTTTTTTTTTGTTTTTTTTATATCCTGGTGGTCACTTTAACATCTTTTTCTGACACTGCACTGCTGGTTAGATTTTTTTAGGGGGTATTTTTCACTCATTAAAAATATGATTTAAATTTCTTAGTGAGTGAACTTCATGGAAAGTTCATGGAAAGTCATATACAATATGTAAATATAAAATGATTAGTGATATATACTTAAATGAGTTTGTTGCTTAGAAGCATCATAGCTACAGTATAGCTCACCTGTGCCTTGGCGACTCGAGAATATTTTTTTATTGTACTTTCATTCAAATTTGTATTACATTTTGTTTTTTACTTAGATACAAATATTATTCACATTTATTTAGTATTTAGTAGCACAATGTTAGGACCAAATCTGTTTGATTCATGAAGCATGCACTGTTTTCATATTTAGTATTCTGACATTTGCAAACTCACTCTCTTTTCTCTCTTTTGCTAAAGTATATATATATATATATATATATATATATATATATATATATATATGCCGATAATATATATATTTAAAAGAACCTTTTAAAACTTCTAGATATTTAGAAGAACCTTCTAAATATTTATTCCATAACACAAAGGGTTAAACAACGCAGAGATTTCTTTCTTTCTTTCTTTCTTTCTTTCTTTCTTTCTTTCTTTTCTTTCTTTTTTTTCTTTTCCAAAGAGACAGATACATTGAAAGTGCTTAATCTGAGAGTTCAGAAAGCATAATTTGTGTCATTTACAGACAGGACTGCCCTAATCTGGCTAAAGAAGGCCTGTTGCTCTGTGCGTCACAGACCATCAGACGGCGTCATACGGCCTTGGTTTTTTTTTCTTCTTTTTTTTTTTTTTTTCTTTTTTTCATCAGCGCTACTTTGTCCACCAGCGGGCAGAACTGCTGTATTTTCGGATTACCTAAATCTCATCTAGACATCCTTTTTCGTTGAAAAAAAAAAAAAAGCTTAGTATTACACACAGTTGTCTAAGACTGAAAAGCATTTACGCACACAGACAGGCTAAGCAATAATTTAGTCGAGAAAAAAATCATCTTGAGAGACTTATTACCAGATCTTATAGAGGAAATCAATTAGGCCTACTGTTATACAAAATATGAAGAAGAAGAAAAAATAGACAAATTGCGGTTTTTAAATAACGTCACTGTGCGATATTATACTTCTAAATAGTTTTAACTTAGGCTATATTTACAGCAAATTTTTAATGGTCTTTTTAATTTAATTTAATTTAATTTAATTTGTGTGTGGACTGGGTTGTAGCCTATATAGTCTCCATGAATTTAGGCTGGTGACAATATTTTAATAGCACTTGTGCTGTAAATTTTCAACTAGCCTGTGTGCCATTTTTTTTTTTTTTTTTTTAAATTGCCTCAACTACGTACCTACTCTATTAATGTTATAAACCTGCGTTAATTATCCTATTATATACTATGCCTAACCATAAAAAAAACTAAAAAATACTTTTTAAAATAATGTTAAATGACACTGCTTGACATGTCAATCACTTGCAAGATAGTAGCCTAATATTTAAATGAATAGCAAGCACGTGAAGAGCCGATAAATAATAAACTTACCTGATGATCTGTTACTGATCCAACCCTGTTAGCCTGTATAGGATAGAAACCTGCGCGTTGGTTAGAGACGCCACACTGCTCTAACTTACACTTCTCACCCACTTTATCATCTGTCCCTCTCTCTCCCCAAAGCGCATTTGAAGCGCCAAACCCTCTTTCACTTGGATTAATCGTGCTCTCCCTTCTGTTCGCAGTTATGTGCCCTGGGTTTTCTCATGTGACAATCTTATTTCATCCATCTCCTATGCCGTTTATCAGTCCACAGTAGTCTACCCCATATAATCTCGTGTTGTTTATCCGATTCTAATTTCCAATATAATTTTCGCTCAGTGACCCCTCTGAATCGGATTATACTCGGTGGCTCACCGCTGCTAATAGACGAGATTGACATGGCATATGAAGCTGTGAACTTAATTGGTTTTGAAATTAGAACAAGGCGTTTGCCACAGTTAATGATTATCGAGATATATTGAAGAAATAATCTGTTGTAGCCTACCACAAAGGGCCTCGGTCCTTCAAGTTTTAAACTGTTAAAGCCTACACACGGAGGAAACACCACCCTCACGTGGTTAAATGAAATACTACAACTCTTTGACGTGCAAATTCATGTGAATATTTAGGCTGCGTTTGTCTTTTTTTTTCTTTTCGCTTTATCTTCTGTTTTGTGAGGTTTGGTGTCCCTGTTACAGTCATTTTGTACATTAATCAAATACACTATCAAATAGTTACCACTTTTTAAAAGATCATGCATTCACAGCTCTTTTTGCAGGTTGAATAATACAGACACAGTCTAATATAAATACACCCCACTAAATGCATCCCACAATCTAAATAAAAAAGACAAGTTTTTCAGCTCAAAATGTTTATTTCACGAGTTCACACTTACAAATAATCAGATAGAAAAATGTATGCGTAGTAGTATGCGTATTTGGCGTGCTGTCCGAGGAGAGGGCTCCGAGCTCGGTATTTTGGCCCGAACCCAGATTACTCCCCCCATTCTGGTTAGTATTCTGGAAAGTAACCAGTGCAGGTGTGAGGAGACGGGGTGGTGGAGGGATGCTGTCAAACTGTCGAGGAATATGGGTGAGTCGACCGTGTCTTATATATATGCTTTCACTTGTGCTGATTGGGTAGATATGTTGACTACTGATTGCTGACAGCTGGCCGAGATGACGTGATGATTAGTCAGATTATTTGAACGTTGCTCCTCCCGAATTTTGTTAATAAAACATCATTTAAATTCACTACGTCAGTCAGTGCCCATTCAACATAAGCATTGCTCAATGACAATCACAATATTTAATAATTTTACGCTGCATAATTGTATAATAGTAACAGCAACCTTTACTTGATGTTAACCTTTCAACCTCTCAAACATTACAAATTTGTACAAGAGCTATTTGATCAGAACATCTTTAAGAGAATAGTATTTCTATTCATTTTTGTAGGGTCTGAGGTCTGCATTTAGCTTTCCAGGGTGTGGTTGTCAAACAGGTACTCCGCCATCCTGTTGTTTCCAGCATCCATCTTGGAAAGGTTGGTGATGTGGTCACCAAGCTTCTTGATGGCCTCAACCTGCTCATTCAAGTAGTGAGTCTCCAGGAAGTCACACATCTGTTGGACAAGACATCAAAAAAGATTTCAGGATGCAATCTTCCCAGAAAAGAAGTAAAACTGTTGTAAAAGGCATGGAGGCAACTTCAACAAATGAGGGCTACTCACATGAAGGTCTCCCTTCTCAGAGGCGGCTTTATGCAATTCCAGCAGAGCCTGGTTGACGTTCTTCTCCAGCTGAAGAGCGCACTGCATAGCGATCAGTCCATTGCCCCACATATCACGCTCCGGTTTCTAGAGAGGTAGAAAGATCAGTGAGCAAGTTACTGTACATGGCATAATAAGATCATTCCATAACACGAGATCTAGACTCCAGAGTCAACTTTGCTTGTGTTACAATGTTCAAAATCATAAGGCTTGATTCAAAATACTATCAAGTACCTTTATGTCCTGAAGGACAATTTTTCCACCCCTCTTGTTCTGAAACTCCATGAATTTCTCGGCATGCTCGCGCTCCTCCTTGCTGTTCTCCTTGAAGAACTTGGCAAAACCAGGAAGAGCCACATCATCCCGTTTGAAGTAGAAAGCCTGAACAAAATCAAATAATAATGTTAAGGAACAAGGGAACAAATAACAACTTAAGGAACAGCCTTTTATCAAGTAACAGTCATACAAATTTTTAAAGTCTCTCCAGCAAACAGCATCCAATCAAAGTCAAACTGATCTCATAACAAGACAGCAACTGTTACCCATAACAACTGTAAACAGCCGTGGATGTTTCCATAACACTGATAAGCAGTGTGGCATTTCTTATTCGGTTATTATATTTATATAGCCTACAAATTTATACAGTGTTCTTGTAGTTTTAGATTTCTAGAACGTTGTTTTTCTTAACTTTAGACACGTTTTGTCAAGAATGGAAAACAATAATCAATAGAAACAACGTTCCGTATAACGATTTAGCAAAAGTGATAAAACCAATAAGAGATGCTTACCATTGAAGTGTAAGTGTAGGAAGCGAAAAGCTCCAGATTGATCATCTTGTTGATCAAAGCCTCGCAGTCGCGGTCGTAGTTCTGGCGAATCTGAGAAGTCTCCATTTCAGCGGTTATTTATTATCACAACGTTGGTGCAAAATAAATAAGAAATTTAAATAGATTTAAATAAATTCCGACGAGCTCGAAGTTCCGTTCAATCACTGTTGAAGCAAGAACCTGTTCTGATCGTCCTGAAGTTGTGAGTGAAATGAAGGTGCGCGTTTGTCTTTTATAGGATCACAACATGATGCGTCAGTGGAACTGAAACCAGTAACTGGAGTTGAAGTGACTTGACAATTCACTGTGTTAGTAGGCTATAGATAACGGTTTTTTTTAGTCTTTTTCCTTTTTCATAATTAATAGCATATTCAATCCAACAGTTTTTTTTACAATTAGCCTACACACATGATTTGTATTTTAAACTTTGCAAGTTTAAAATACAACTTTTAGTTTTCCCCCAACTTTTTTCATTTCATTCGTTTATGCAGAATAGTTCTGATTAAAATATCATTAATGATAACACTCTCCTTTAACTACTAAAATAAATGTATAGTAATATGATACAACGTTCACAGCATTAGTAAGCTAATATAGTGGTGATCTCATTCACCATGCTAGTTGTTTTATAACCATATTTTCTTTATATTATTTTATCATAATTTTATAATTGTTTTATTTAAATGTTACATTAAACCATTTTGTCTAGAACAACTATAGACCAATTTGTTTTCCAGGGGAATTTTCTCATTTTCCATCAATAGAAAACTGCATTACAAAGCTCCAGGTTATATCTATGCTGTGTGTGAAGCCTGGTAACACTATTTTAATAGGAGTCTGTGTATAATATGGCAAATATCATGGGACAATCATGAAATAGCATATTTTTCCACGTTGGAGTTAATGCCATTTTTCACTTGGTAACTAACTGCCTTTAGATACCTGACACCTGACTACAAGAGTATAATGATGACAGGTGACAATTAAAGCAATTTTGTACCAGAAATTGTCCATGAAAGCTCATTCTGCGTCAGCGACAAACTCCCAAGTGCTGACATGGAGCTGCGTCTCTGTGACTCAGCATTTTCTCTCTCATGGAGGATGCGAGTATGTTTGTAACCTGACTAACTTCCTATGATACATGTGTGAAACCATCAAATTGTTATAGTAAACCCTATTCCTTTGTGGATTATTTTTAATCTGTCTATTCTTGAATCAATGTACCTGTCAGTTACTCGATATAATTATTTATAGTAATTATTATTATATGTAAACTATTTGGGTCTAATGTCACAAATCTTTCCACTTTAAATGAATGAGGTTATCATCTTTACAACAGGTCTAAATTAAGCTGGAGGGTTATTTGAAAAGTTGTCTATACACTGCGTTCCAAATTATTATGCATTTGACATATCCGTAAGATTTCAGTACAATAAATATTCAGATTTTAGTTTTTCTAAGAAAATGTTTGTTCGTTTATTTATCCATGTCTTTTTAGATAACTGGTATCAATCTCAGACAAAATAATTTGCCAGATCTATGGAAACCCTACTTAGAGGTTGTTCCACATTATTAAGCAAGTCACAGTTCTCATGCAATATGGGGACGAAGAAAGATCTTTCTGAAGATGAAAAGCATGAAATGGTGCAATGTTGTGCAAAAGGCATGAAAACAACTAATATTGTGTGAAACTGAATGGAGTTTATCGAATTATCATAAGATTTGTGAGTGATTTAGAGCACAGCAGAACTCGATCAGATAAAGGCTTATTAATGAAAGTTCCTATCAAAAAAATGAATTGTATTAAAAGGGCAGCTATAAAAAAGCCAGTGTCGAGCAGCAAACAGGTATTTGAAGCTGCTGGTGTCTCTGGAGTCTCAAGAAGCTCTCCATGCTGGCTGGCAGTTGTGCGTAAAGATGCATTTTAGACACCACTAACCAAAACTAACAAAGAGAAACATTTACAGTGGGTGTAGAAATACATTTTCAAACAGTTTTATTGCTGTGGTGTTTTTTTTGCAGCATGGGATAGTGTATAGTGCATTGTACAATAGTGCATTGTACTATGCACTATCCTCCTTTTTATACCATAGCTGAAAATGGCCAGTTATAAACTCCATATATCTTGCAAAAGTCATTTTAATACCCTCCATCTCACTTCCCAGTATTCCAGCCCAAATCATCACCCACCAGCTCCTTGCTGACGTCGCAGTCTTGTTGGAACGTGGTGGCCATTCACCAACCATCCAGAAATCCATCCATTTAGACCATCCATTGTAGTACGTCATTAGTCAGTGAATAAAACTATTTAAAAATTAGTCTTCATGTATTTCTAAACCCACTGTAAATGTTTCGCTTTGTGAGGTTTGGTTTAGGGTGGCTGAAATGCTTCTTTACGCACAACTGCCAGCCAGCATGGAGAACTTCTTGAGACTCCAGAGACACCAAGAGCTTCAAATACCTGTTTGCTGCTCAACACTGGCTTTTTTATAGCTGCCCTTTTAATACAATTCATTTTTTTTGACAGGAACTTTCCTCAATAAGCCTTTATCTGACCGAGTTCTGCTGTGCTCTAAATCACTCACAAATCTTATGATAATTCGATAATCTCCATTCAGTTTCACACAATATTAGTTGTTTTCATGCCTTTTGCACAACATTGCACCATTTCATGCTTTTCATCTTCAGAAACATCTTTCTTCCTCCCCATATTGCATGAGAACTGTGACTTGCTTAATAATGTGGAACAACCTCCAAGTAGGGTTTCCATAGATCTGGCAAATTATTTTGTCTGAGATTGATACCAGTTATCTAAAAAGACATGGATAAATAAACGAACAAACATTTTCTTAGAAAAACTAAAATCTGAATGTTTATTGTACAGAAATCTTACTGATTTGTCTCTTGCATAATAATTTGGAACGCAGTGTAAATGTATAGCTTTGGGTTGAACTGCTATTACTGCTATAAGAAATATGACTAACAATAATGACCTTTTCCAGTTTGGAATTTACGTTTCCAGAAACTGTTTTTACTCTGCTCAATGAATCTGTCACAGACACGTCAGGTTCCACCTCACTCCCTTACCCACGCACTCAATCACCAGCCTACTAATCACCGCCACCTGAAGATCATCAACACCATCATCACCGCCTGCATATAAACCCCACACTCACACACACTCACTGTCCGGTCTCGTTTGCACTACAACTCAATGTATGCTTACCTCAAGGACTCCAGACGCTATACTTACCTGCTTCATTCGTCTCCATCGTCTCCTTCGTCTCCAGTACTCCTCGTGTTCCTACCTGCCTGTGTGTGTGAGTGTCTCTGCCATCTGTCTCCAACACCAGCCTCCATCTGAAACCTGAAATACAACGAAAGGACAGTATTACCTTCTCATTCACATCCAAGAACTGCTTTATCATCACTCCCTTACCTGTTGCTCTGCTGATCACTTCAATAAACATCCATTACTGCTTTTATATCTGCCTCCGGTGTCTCTATCATAACAGAAGACCGAACCATAACAGCATTCATCAGCATGAGCATCACCGACCCGTTCCAGGAGCTCCTGGACGCACTGCGCCGAGCACTCACCCCACAGCCACCATCACCGTCATCCACCACCGCTGCCGCTTCCGCACCCACCATCACCGCTCCTTCTCCAGTGTTTACTGCCAGTCCCATGGCCAAACCGGCGCCCTACTCTGGATCGGCGGAGGAATGCAGCGGATTTCTCCTTCAATGTGAGCTGGTCCTGGAGATGCAACCGCACCTCGCGTTCATAATCTCCCAACTGCAAGGTAAGGCCCTTCAATGGGCGGATTCACTCTGGACTCAGAAAGGCTCTGTTGTAAAGTCATATTCGGCGTTCATCTCTCACTTCAGTGAGGTCTTCGGGAAACCTCTGACAGATTCTTCGACTGGTGAGAAGCTTTACAATCTAAAACAAGGAAATAACACTGTTAATGAATATGCCTTGCAGTTCAGAACGCTAGCCGCCACCAGCGGATGGAATGAACAAGCCCTCATCACCACCTTTCGTCAAGGATTGGAGCCTAATGTGCGGTTGCATCTCGCTGCATACGAGGACTCCATAGGACTCGAACGCTTCATCCAACTCGCCATCCGCGTGGGTTCTCATATGCAGTCGTGTCTCCTCGAGCACCAGGGCCAGTCACTCTCCAACATCCTCCTCCGTCGGTCCGAACCCGTCAGCTCTCCAGAACCAGCAAGTGAACCAATGCAAGTGGATCATTCACCGTCTAACTGCTGCTGAAAGACAGAGAAGGCTGACCCTGAATTTATGCTTATACTGTGGATCTCCGGGGCATGTAATCTCCACATGCCCAACTCGTCCTCCTCAGCCCGTGGTGAGTGCTATCATTCCCTCCATTCAAAAGATGAAACCACTCACTACTATTGTAAACCTTACTGATGCTAATGCCTCTGTTCCAGTGGTGGCGCTCCTCGATTCAGGGTCAGCAGGAAATTTAATCTCCGGCGCCCTCTGTCGACACCTCAAGCTCAAGACCTCTCCGTCTCCGATTAATTACCAGGTCCACTCCATCACGGGCAAACCCCTGAGCCGTAAGACTATCCGTCGTTGTGTGGGACCTCTTCAACTACAAGTGGGTATACTTCATACGGAGAACATCCATCTGCTGGTTCTGGAGGAGTCCACCGCTGACGTGGTTCTAGGGCGCCCGTGGCTTGAGCAACACAGTCCCACCATCTCCTGGCGCACGGGCGAAGTCCTGAAGTGGGGCGACCACTGTTTCTCCAACTGCTTCCCAGTACTTCCAGTTCCAAGATCTCCACTCTCCAAGACTCTCTCCATTAATGCCACGTCCATCGAAAGTCCTGTAGAGAAGCGCTCTGTGGATATCCCACCTGACTACGCCTCCTTCAGTGACGTCTTCTGCCCGCAACGCGCCTCCAAGCTACCTCCACACCGGCCATGGGACTGTGCCATCGATCTGTTACCGGGTGAGCCAGTGCCCAGGGGACGCATCTACCCCCTGTCATTACCGGAGGAGAAGGCCATGGACGAATACATCAAAGAGGCCCTTAACCAAGGATACAACCGCCCGTCTACTTCCCCTGCTGTTTCAAGTTTTTTTTCAAGTCTTCCCCTGCTGTTTCAAAGAAGGACGGAGGCTTGCGGCCCTGCATCGGCTACCGTGCCCTCAACAAGATTACCATCAAGTTCCACTATCCACTTCCCCTCATCCCAGCGGCCCTGGAACATCTCCGTGGTGCCACTGTGTTCACCCAGCTGGACCTCCGCAGCGCGTATAACCTCATCCGGATACGCGAGGGGGACGAGTGGAAGACCGCCTTCGTCACGCCCACCGGCCATTATGAATACCTTGTCATGCCGTATGGCCTGGTCAACGCCCCCTCCGTATTCCAGGATTTTATCCACGAGGTGCTCCGGGAGTTTCTCCACAAGTTTGTGCTGGTTTATATTGACGACATCCTCATTTACTCCCGGAGCTTGGCCGAACATCGCCACCACGTTGCGGAGGTCCTCCAACGCTTACGGAAATACCACCTGTTCCTCAAAGCAGAGAAGTGCTCCTTCCACCAGCCCTCTGTCCACTTCCTGGGGTACTTGATTGATCACAGTGGCATCCGGATGGACGAGGGGAAGGTCTCCGCAATCCAAACCTGGCCAACTCCAACAACCATAAAAGAACTCCAACGCTTCCTCGGATTCTCCAATTTCTACCGTCGCTTCATCAAGAATTACAGTACCATCGTCAGCCCACTCACCAACCTGTTACGTCGACAGCCCAAGTCTCTGTCCTGGTCCCAACCTGCCACCAACGCGTTTGAGACCCTCAAGAAAGCCTTCACCACCGCTCCCCTCCTCGTCCACCCTAACCCGGACTTACCTTTTGTCGTGGAGGTGGACGCCTCCACCACCGGAGTGGGAGCGGTCCTGTCACAGCAGCAGGGGACGCCAAGTAGACTCCATCCATGTGCCTTCTTCTCCCGCAAGCTCAACCCGGCGGAGGTCAACTACGACATCGGTGACCGTGAGCTCCTGGCAGTCAAGCTTGCCCTGGAAGAATGGAGGCATTGGTTGGAGGGGGCTAACCATCCCTTCCAAGTTCTCACTGATCACAAAAACCTAGAGTATTTGAAGGTTGCTAAAAGACTCAACCCTCGCCAAGCTCGCTGGGCCATGTTCTTTTCACGGTTTCACGAGTTCACATTTACATATAATTAAGTACAGTAAGGGTTATGCATATTTGGCGTGCTGTCCGGGGGGAGGGCTCCGAGCTCGGAAATTTTGGCCCGAACCCAGAGTACTCCCCCCCCTTCGTTGAGATAGAAGTAGATAGAACTGAAGTGAGGAGAAGGGGTGGAGGAGGGATGCTGATGAACTGTCAGACGAACAGAGGTAAGTCTGCTGTATTTATACCTCTTGTCCTGATTGCATTGATTAACTGAATGCTCTCCACCTGAGCTAGTTAGGTTAATTATCTGCACCTGTTCCTCCCGAACCTTGTTTAATAAAACATCATTTCACGAGTTCACATTTACATATAATTAAGTACAGTAAGGGTTATGCATATTTGGCGTGCTGTCCGGGGGGAGGGCTCCGAGCTCGGAAATTTTGGCCCGAACCCAGAGTACTCCCCCAGATGCAAAAGAGCAAAGGACAGCCGCTAGACCAAATAGCCCCCCCAAAGCCTTAAGATTGGCGAGCTGGCGTTTCGAGAAGCCTGGTTGTTGAACCAAGAGGGCCCATGTTGTCTCTGATGGGGGCAGCTGCAGCGCCGGGCCTTGATGGACGTTGTTAACTGATGGACGGAGGGAGGAGTGGTGAGGTTCAACAACCGGCCTAAATGGCCTATAGAGCCTCCAACGGGAGCGGCTTGTGGAATCGGGTGAACAGGCCCTGTTGGCCGCCTGCGGATGAAATAGTTTAGAATGCACGGCAATACTCAACTGGGAGGGTTAACGTTGCATCCGCTGGGAGATCAATACTCGCTGGATGGATAAAGAAAAGCATATTTTCACCTGGGAGGGTTAACGTTACATCCGCTGGGAGATCAATACTCGCTGGATGGATAAAGAAAAGCATATTTTCACCGGGGAGGGTTAACGTTACATCCGCTGGGAGATCAATACTCGCTGGATGGATAAAGAAAAGCATATTTTCACCTGGGAGGGTTAACGTTACATCCGCTGGGAGATCAATACTCGCTGGATGGAGAAAGAAAAGCATATTTTCACCTGGGAGGGTTAACGTTGCATCCGCTGGGAGATCAATACTCGCTGGATGGAGAAAGAAAAGCATATTTTCACCTGGGAGGGTTAACGTTGCATCCGCTGGGATCAATACTAGCTGGATGGAGAAAGAAAAGCATATTTTCACCGGGGAGGGTTAACGTTACATCCGCTGAGATCAATACTCGGAGAAAGAAAAGCATATTTTCACCTGGGAGGGTTAACGTTGCATCCGCTGGGAGATCAATACTCGCTGGATGGAGAAAGAAAAGCATATTTTCACCTGGGAGGGTTAACGTTGCATCCGCTGGGAGATCAATACTCGCTGGATGGAGAAAGAAAAGCATATTTTCACCTGGGAGGGTTAACGTTGCATCCGCTGGGAGATCAATACTCGCTGGATGGAGAAAGAAAAGCATATTTTCACCTGGGAGGGTTAACGTTGCATCCGCTGGGAGATCAATACTCGCTGGATGGAGAAAGAAAAGCATATTTTCACCTGGGAGGGTTAACGTTGCATCCGCTGGGAGATCAATACTCGCTGGATGGAGAAAGGTTTTTTTTTTTTTTTTTTTTTTTTTTTTAACCAATGAGGGTTTGATGGGCTTTTTTGATGTGGAACTGGTTGGTTCTGATGTAACTTTGGAAGGCGTCCGATGACCATCTTCCAAGAGCTTGGATCTGCTGCTGGGAGAGGCCTTTTTGGGCTGCCGAGGTTGCTGCCCCAATGCGGAAAGAGTGGCTGGAGTAGTTTTTTGCTGGGATGCCTGACTGTTGAAGAACGGATTTGAGGTGCTTTTGGAACCAAAAGCGAGAGACAGGTTTGTTGGAGTCGTCTATGAAAAGGGGTTCGTAGGGGGATTTAGCCTGAGAGCTTCTTAGTTGGAGGTACGCGAAAATGGACTGGAATGGTTGGATTGGTGAGGAAATGTTGAAAATATAGATGAAGTGTCCTTTTTTAGCTTGATCTGTCTTGCTTTGTTTAATTAAATATGAGATTGTATCGTTATCGAGAACAGACAAGTCTGCAATGGTGGGGTGGATTTTTGGATCGAATTTGGAAGTGATTGTGAGTTCCGAGCATCTTAGAAAACCAAAGAAGGCCAGAATAAACATAGCGTCAAGTGTGCGGGCGGTATTGAGAGGCTGGTAGCCTGAGCGGAGGGTATTGATGCATTTTGTGAGAATGTCTAGTGTTATGGGTTGTCTGGGGTCGGGACGGGTGGGCTGGGAACGTTGAATCCCTTTGATTAGGAGAGAGGTTTGTGAATTATTAATCTCAGTGGAGGGAGTGCCAAACATCAATTTGTGAAAAAATTGGATGCCGCTCAAGTAGCCTTTGATAGACCCGACTTGGAACCCTTTGACAATGTTGAGATATGAGATGAAAGAGGTGATTGAGAGGAGAGAGAAATCGGGAAACGGCGTGTTATATGACAAATGGAATGCTTTAAAACATCTCCAAGCTGTCACATAGGATTGCAGTGTCCTCGGGGAGACTGCTTGGAGGATTGTGTCGAGCGACGCGTCAAGGAGGGGTTTTAACGGGTGGGTTACGGGAATATGAGTTCTGAAAAGTGAGGTACTGGAGTTGGAAATTGGTCTGCCTCTGGAGCCAGCATCCTGAATTTCTGAAACAGAAAGCGAGACAGAGAGTCAGCAATTTTGTTTTCTGACCCGGGCACATGTTTAGCGATTATGATAAATTGGTCACATGCTGAGATCCAGATTAGACGTCTTAAAAAAGGCATCAAAGCGAGTGAATTGGAACGGCCTTTATTAATGCACTGGACTGTTGCTTCGTTGTCACAATGCACTAAAATACTGTTAGCCGTCCATTCTTTCCCCCACAGGAAGGCTGCTACTACGAGAGGATAGAGCTCAAATAGCGCTGAGGACTGTGGTATGTCCTGAAATTGAGGGGGCCATGGTGACGCGAACCAGCGTCCTTGGTAAAAACCTCCAAAGCCTATTGAGGGGGCTGCATCTGTGAACAGCTGGATATCCACAGGGGAAGAGACGAGATTATTATAGAAAAAAGATAGGCCATTCCACTGTTTAAGAAATGTTATCCATAACCTGATTTCATCGCGGCACGCCTGTGTTAAGGAAATTAAGTCCTCTAGCGCGTGAGCCGAGGAGGCGAGTGAGAGGAGATGCGCGATGAACGGGCGGCCTTGTGGGATGATGCGCATGGCGAAGTTTAAGTGGCCGAGCAGGGACAGGAGTTCGCGTTTTGAACAATTTGAACTGTCTAGAAGGGTAGAAGAGACGAGGATTATCCTATCGATTTTTTCCTTGGGCAGGGAAGCTTGGTATTTGACTGAATCCAAATTAATTCCAAGGAATTCGATGGATGTGGCGGGACCCATTGTTTTTTCCTGGGCGATGGGAATTCCGAGCTCAGAAAAAACGTTTTGAACCGTAAGGATATGGGCCGCTGGAATGGCGTTGGGGGGCGAAATGATTAAAAAATCGTCTAGCAGGTGAATGAGGTGAGGAATTGCGTAATTGTTCGACAGAATCCAGCAGACCGCTTCTGATAACATGTCGAAAATTTTGGGGCTGCTTTTGCATCCAAACGTTAAGCGAACAGCGAAATAGAATTTCTCGTGCCAGCGCACCCCGAATAAGTGCCATGAATCAGGATGAATGGGCATCACTTTAAAAGCAGACGTGATGTCGATTTTTGCGAGCCAAGCACCCCGACCTACGATTTTTATCATTTCGATTGCATGATCTATATCATGGTATTTGAGAGAGAACTCGTCGAGTGGAATCAAGCTATTTATGCTTGGGAACAGGGAATTATGTGGAGCTGAGAGATCGATTATGAGGCGTTTCTTACCTGAAAATTTTCTCGTAGCCACTCCAATAGGGCTGATGCGAAAAATGTTGAATGGAGGGTTGTCAAAAGGGCCGATCATGAAACCTGACTCGACTTCTTTTCTAATCAGGTTGTTTACGGTGTCAGGCTCAGCGAGAGCAGATTGGAGATTATTACAGATGATGTTTTGGGAAAGCGTGCTTTCCACGCCAGGATTAAAACCATGTTTGAGACCAGATAGCAGATAATCAGTGAATTCGGCGTCCGGGTGGTTCGCAAGTTCAAAAGATAGGCGAGAAATATTCACAGGAGTCGATAAGTAATTTTTTGGTTTTTTATTATCCGCTTTAGACACGGGACATACAGGACGGGCATGAGCACCGCCACAAAAATTGCAGATGTGCAAATACCGACATCTTTGTCTGGTGCATATGCCAATATTAAAGTTATTGCAGGGCTGTCTGTTATCTGAAGATGATGTTCTGCGTCTGAAGTCAGAGTTGTATGGGTTGATGGTTGCTGGTCTTGGAACATAGCTGGTGGATTTGACGGAGGCTGTGTCTGGGCAATGTGGAATGGAAGGGTTAATCTGTGGGCATGCGACGGTAGAATGAGCTACTGACCTGCATACAGCGCATGAAACATTCCTGCAGCCGAGGAAAACTCTGCTGTGCAGGTCAGGGTCGAGTGCACCCCAGTAAGGGCACTGGTTCCACTGGGCGACCCTGACCGCGCATTTAGCAGAGAAGAGCTTGTGGTAGGTGTAGAAATGACCTCCCCCATAGGACAACGCGAGCTCAGCCATGAGCGATAGGTAGTCATTCAGTTCGCGTCGCCTATGGGGGAATGCTGAACAAATAATTTCTGTGAAACGGCTGAAAGCAATAGCAAATTCAGAGAAAGAAAGTAAACGTGATGTATGAATGTTTTGGTTTTTTAACGTGACAGAAAAATCCCCGCAGTCTATCTGGCGGTTAGAGTCACCTACTGGAAGCTGAGAAAGAAGGTTAGCCAGATCTATGTCCGCACCTGCCAAGATCTGTGCTCGGATGTTGTGGGCCACTGGAGGTGGTTCCGCGGCGACTGCGTTTGATGGGACGGGCATCGGAGTTGCTGTGAACAGAGAATATTGTGATTTAGAATGTAGAAGAAGATTGTAGGGGAGAGAAGCCGGGGCTGCGACTGTTGGCGGAGGCAGCCTCACGCTTGAGTCGGCCTGTGGGGCTTGAGGAGGAAATTGGAGAGAAGAAAAAGAGGGAAATTGAGGGAAAGACTGAGATGTGTAGGCCTGCGATGCAAGCGGAGGCAGCCTCACGCTTGCTTGTGCTGCTGGAGCTGCAGGCCACTGAAAAAGGGGGGGGTTTGCGGCAATCGCAGGAAGGTGATGAGATGCTTGAGCCGTTAACGGAGGCAATCTCACGCTGGCATCAACTACGGGAGCTAAAGGCCACTGCAAAGGAAAGGGGTTAGAAACAGTAGGAGGACAAAACTGCGAGGCTGAAAGAGGGCCGGCGGGCCCGGCTGCGTGTACGTTGGCGGGAAGAGCCGCGGTGAAATGCTGCTCCGAAGAGGGAGGTGCACAATGCCTTGATGCTGCGGAATCTGGGACGCGGCCCAGGCTCGCTGAAGGCCCGGCACCATGGCCCGACACACGCAGAGCGCCGGACCTTGTGCGGGAGGGAGATGGTGGAGTTGGATGAGGCGATTTCTGGGCATCACGGGATTTAGTTTGCCTGTTGGATGCCTTGGAGGCTGGAGTGGACTTAGGTGAGAGGTTGGCTGATTGCAAGGTGACATACAGCTTGTATAAATCTGCCTTGTTCATTCTGCGTGACGGTTGCACATCAGAATTAATCAGCGCTTGCCTCAAACTCAAAACTGTCCACTTCCCAATAGGTGGAATCGTTGGCACGGCCGAATGATAGGAGGACGCCGGAGAGAGAACTGGGATTCTCTCCGGTGGAGGCGAGGGTAGACGTCGGCGTCTAGGTGAGCGGGAGGCTGATTGTGCTGACCGGCGGCCACGCGAAGAAGCCTGGGGTTCAGGTGTGATGTTGGGTAGAGGAGGAGTGGTCCTGGGGCCGGCAGTTGGCGGCGCGGGATCCGGAGAGAAGTCGGACTCGTCGACGGATGGGAAAAGCTGGAGCTGAGAACATTGTAGCAAGACGGTCAAACCAAAATGCTGATGAACTGTCAGACGAACAGAGGTAAGTCTGCTGTATTTATACCTCTTGTCCTGATTGCATTGATTAACTGAATGCTCTCCACCTGAGCTAGTTAGGTTAATTATCTGCACCTGTTCCTCCCGAACCTTGTTTAATAAAACATCATTTAACTTCTCCATATCCTATTGCCCAGGTTCCAAGAATACAAAAGCTGATGCTCTGTCTCGTCTCCATGCTCCAGAAGAGAAAAATGAAACTCCAGAAACTATCCTGCCTGAATCAATCTTTGTGAGCCCCATCCAGTGGTAGGAAGAGACCTTACCCTCCTCCAATGCCTCCTCACGCACTCCGCCGGGTTGCCCCCAAGGCTTGCAATACATCACACGGGCACGTCGCACTCCACTCCTGCACACTGTTCACTCTTCACTTGGCACTGGCCACCCGGGGGTCAAACAACGCTTCTGGTGGCCCAACATGGCCAACGACGTCAGAAGGTACGTGCAGGGCTGCAGGGAGTGCGCCATCTCCAAGAGCCCACACCATCTTCCCACCGGCAAGCTCAATCCTCTGCCCGTTCCTGAGAGACCCTGGTCACACCTGGGAGTGGACTTCGTCACCGATCTCCCTGAGTCTGATGGTCACACTTGCATCCTGGTAGTTGTAGACCGCTTCTCCAAAGCCTGCCGTTTGATTTCCCTGGAGGGTCTACCTACCGCCATGACTACTGCAGAACTGATGTTCAACCATGTCTTTCATCATTATGGAATCCCCGAAGACATAGTCTCTGACAGAGGGCCCCAATTTATCTCCCGTGTCTGGAAGGCGTTCTTCTCCCTCCTGGGTGTGACCGTCAGCCTGTCGTCCGGATACCATCCTCAGTCGAACGGGCAGACGGAACGGAAGATCCAGGAGATAGGCCGCTTCCTGCGTACCTTCTGTCACGGCCACCACAACTCCTAGAACCAGTACCTGGGTTGGGCCGAGTACGCACAAAACTCCCTCCGACAAGCCACAACTGGACTAACACCGTTTCAGTGCGTACTCGGTTACCAACCCCCTCTGTTCCCGTGGGACGGGGAACCCTCCAATGTTCCGGCATTCGACTACTGGTTCCGGGAGAGCGAGAGGGTTTGGGACTCAGCACACCACCAACTGCAGAGAGCCTTGCGCAGACGCAAGATGGCAGTCGACCCCTACCTACCAACCGGGGCAGAAGATCTGGCTGTCCACCAGAGACATCAGTCCCCGCTTCATTGGCCCGTTCACCATCATTCGACAGATCAACCCAGTCACGTACCGCCTCCAACTCCCTGCACAGTACAAAAGAATTCATCCCACGTTCCATGTCTCACTATTAAAGCCTCACCACCCTTCTGTTCTTCCTTCCACAGAACCTGACGTGGCAGCCATTGAGCCCCCCCTTCCACTCATCCTGGATGATGGTACTGCCTACGTGGTTCGTGAGATTCTGGATTCCCGGCGCCGTGGTGGTCTACTGGAGTACCTGGTTGATTGGGAAGGCTATGGCCCCGAGGAACGCTCATGGGTCCCCAAGAATGATATCCTTGATCCTAATCTGTTACAGACTTTCCACACCAACCACCCAGACAGACCTGCCCCACGCCCTAGAGGACGACCACCACGACGTCGGGGTCCTCGGCCCTCAGGAGGGGGCCGTGGGAGGGGGGTACTGTCACAGACACGTCAGGTTCCACCTCACTCCCTTACCCACGCACTCAATCACCAGCCTACTAATCACCGCCACCTGAAGATCATCAACACCATCATCACCGCCTGCATATAAACCCCACACTCACACACACTCACTGTCCGGTCTCGTTTGCACTACAGCTCAATGTATGCTTACCTCAAGGACTCCAGACGCTATACTTACCTGCTTCATTCGTCTCCATTGTCTCCTTCGTCTCCAGTACTCCTCGTGTTCCTACCTGCCTGTGTGTGTGAGTGTCTCTGCCATCTGTCTCCAACGCCAGCCTCCATCTGCACCTGAAATACAACGAAAGGACAGTATTACCTTCTCATTCACATCCAAGAACTGCTTTATCATCACTCCCTTACCTGTTGCTCTGCTGATCACTTCAATAAACATCCATTACTGCTTTTATATTTGCCTCCGGTGTCTCTATCATAACAGAATCAGTTTTTAATGAAAAAAAAAAGAACTTTCACTGTTGTTAGTTTTACTGAATCATCTGTTTCTTGAGTTACTCAAAAAATGCATGTAATCAAGTGGATATAATTTAACAGTTATTTCAATGAAATCTATATGTGCCAGGAATGTATGGGACACTTTAGGAGAGTTTCAGTAACAGCCAGCATCTATCAACTGCACACTCACTGAAGGTAAGCAGGAATAAGACTGGTCTGTATCTTAACAGTAGACATCCTTAAAGGGATAGTTCACCCAAAAATGAAACATTTGTCATCATTTACTTACCCTAAAGTTGTTCCAAACCTGTATAAATAGTTTTAGTTCTGCTGTACACAAAGAAAGATATTTGCAAAATTTAGTAGGAAAAAAATACTATGGTAGTCAATGGGGGGCGAGATACTGTTTGGATACTGACATTCTTCCAAATATCTTACTTTGTGTACAGCAGAACAAAAACAATTTATACAGGTTTGGAACAACTTGAGGGTGAGTAAATGATGAAAAAGCTTTCCAGAGAGAGGGGCTCATCTTGTGGTTTTTGTGGTTCCCGATGCTCTAGTAGTATAACATTGATAAATCCCATACACTTTAAAAATGACTCTCTGTGGACAGTATAAACCCCATGGTCTCTGTCAGAAAGACTAGGGGTGTAGATGGCATCTGAGGACTAATTCTTATTTTTCTCAGTTATTTTGCTTTATTTCCAAATTCAATCATAGGCTCGTTCTTACATATACTAGAGTATGTCATATACGCACATGCGCACTCTTCAAAAAGGTGCTTATCTCTTGACAAACTAAAATATGTAAATGATACATATATTAAAAATAAAATACATACATTGTACTTAATGTCAGCTTGCTCAGTTTGCTCAAGATAATGATTTATTAAGTCCACATGTCATAAAAACAAAAACTATGCTTTTAACCACAGCTCGAGAGCTGTCATTCCAACCACACAAGTTTGCGATGCAGTTTGAACTATGGTTTCAGGAAACACCAAATTGTTGAACTTTGTTAGTAACAGTGGAACTTGTGATGTTAGTTATCTGACGATGCTTTTGGGAAACGCACCCCAGGTTGGGAACAACTTGAGTGTAAGTTTTTGGGTGAACTATCCCTTTAAATGTCCAATGTCCATATCATGTCTCTCCCCAAAATGACGGTCACTGTAGTCACATCATATTGATTGCAGTTTTTTTATTGAAGTTCACTCATTGTAAACTTTTTATAGAGATAGTTCACCCAAAAATGATTATTGATATGTTCTTACTCTCATGTCATTCCAAACCTGTATGACTTCACTTCCTTCTACGAAACACAAAAAATTTTATTTTTTTCATACAATGAAAGTGATTGGGATGCAGTAGTTTGGACTGCATTCTCTAAATATCTGTTTTTGTGTTCTTTGACACTGCTTTACGTATCCAACATTGTATTCTTATGTGTATGTCTTATGTTAATGGCATGGGTCAGGAATATAAGGTCAGAAGAAAAAATGACTAACAAAACAAATGGGAAAACCTGCCTATAAAATACAACTCTTGATTATTCTGATCACAATGACCAACCAATTAATTACAAGAGCATATTTATTCTTTAAGAGCCAAACTAAATGAGTGAACTACATTACTACATTCCTGATGTTCAGTCACCTCAGATAACATAATCTGCATTAGTGCACTACATTAAGAATTTAAGATAACATTTAACCCTAACCCTTTCAAGAGACATGAGTGTCAGATGACAATTTTTCAATGAATTAAGAAAGGTATCAGTCCTGATCCTATTCCAGCACTGCACATCCTGGATGTGACCATTGGATATAGACCACTTGATGCTTACAATTTTAAATAAAAAGACAAATTAATCCAGCCAAAATGTTTATTCATCAAATTCACAAGGTTAAAACCAACGAGTGTACATTCAACAGTAAAGGCCTGATGACTTAAAAATCAAGACTATATTTTATTAAATGACATTTACTAGATGTAACCATATAATGTCTTAGACTTTAAATTTCATAAGTGCAAAAAACAAGCTTGATTATTTCTTCATGTAAGATGGTCTGAGGTCTGCATTTAGCTTTCCAGGGTGTGCTTGTCAAACAGGTACTCCGCCATCCTGTTGTTTCCAGCATCCATCTTGGAAAGGTTGGTGATGTGGTCACCAAGCTTCTTGATGGCCTCAACCTGCTCATTCAGGTAGTGAGTCTCCAGAAAGTCACACAGCTGTTGGACAAGACACCAGAAAACAATTTAGAATGCAAACTTCCCAGAAAAGATGTGACACTGTTTTAAAAAAAACATGTATAGGGAGTCTCAACTACAACAAATGAGGGCTACTCACATGAGGGTCTCTCTTCTCAGAGGCGGCCTTATGCAGGTCCAGCAGAGCCTGGTTGACGTTCTTCTCCAGCTGAAGAGCAGCCTGCATAGCGATCAGTCCATTTCCCCACATATCACGATCAGGCTTCTGAAGAGAGAAACAAACGCATGAATAAGCAAGAAGCCCTTTAATTCTACTCAATACATGAGTAACACTGTTTTTGATGTTTCACAGAACCAAGATATGCTGTTGTTGTAATATTAGCTGTAGTGACAGAACAGTTTTGAGTGTCATCGTTTATCTGGAGCTGGTCTGCTGGCGACTAACATCAAAGTCTTGCCTGCATACTCGTGTCATCTTCACTTGTTCATTTGCATTATTATATCTTGGCGGCAGTCAAAGCTGATTCATCTATACTTGTGCGAATTGTCTGATGCACCAGCTGTTAGTCGTCACCTGTGTTGCAGTGTTTGCTATTTTGAGGGAGGGGTGTGTTTCTTTTGGATAGCAGTGTGTTTGTCAATTTCAAATATCAACAGCATTTCTCTTTTTGCTTACTGCACTTTTACAATGTTGAATTGTTGAATTACTTAATTCAACAGTCCATTACAAATAGGCTATTTTCCATAATCTAGTTCTAGAGTCAGCTTTGCCTGTACCAATAAAACAGGGTTACACTGATTAGTTCAGAATACGGTCAAGCACCTTGATGTCCTGGAGGACAATTTTTCCACCCCTCTTGTTCTGGAACTCCATGAATTTCTCGGCATGCTCACGCTCCTCCTCGCTGTTCTCCTTGAAGAACTTGGCAAACCCAGCAAGAGCCACATCATCCCGTTTGAAGTAGTGAGCCTGATTGGAGCAAAACCACAAGAATGGACTTAAGTAGAGTCCAACAACGACAACAAAAACACATTTAGCAGCAGCACTTAAAGCTAAACGCAAAAAAAGTGCCATCATTGTCAAATTTTATTTTTAGAGGTGCACAATAATGAAGTATCAAGACTGGCTGCATCTATATAATCATTACTCATAACATGGTTGTTTTTCAGTGTAACTTAATTTCTAATTCTGTTATATTTAAAGAGTGCAGGAAAATAATCAGGATACGACAAGCAAAAGTTCTGAGAACAGAATAAAAAAGAAATAAATACCATTGAAGTGTATATGTAGGAAGCGTAAAGCTCCAGATTGATCATCTTGTTGATCAAAGCCTCGCAGTCGCGGTCGTAGTTCTGGCGAATCTGAGAAGTCTCCATTTCAGCGGGGTTTTTTATCACAACTTTGATGCAAAATAAATAAGAAATTTAAATAGATTTAAATAAATTCCGTCTAGATCGAAGTTCCGTTCAATCACTGTTGAAGCAAGAACCTGTTCTGATCGTCCAGAAGCTGTGAGTGAAATGAAGGTGCGCGTTTGTCTTATATACGATCACAACATGATGCGTCAGTGGAACTGAAACCAGCCAATCAAAGAACGAGCTGAATGAGGAAACGACAAGATTGACCGTTTCTGGGATAACAAAAGACCATATCAACTTTCATAGTTGTGTATTTTATTCCCTTCTTCATATATCATTAGAATCCAACAGGAAATATTTTTTTAGTAGCCTACCTATGCTTATATTTACCCTCCACTCTTAAAAAAATAAAGGTTATTTGTTGGAATCTATGGTTCCAAGAAGAACCTTTTGGGAAGGTTTGTTTTTAGAATTGTTCACTAAAAGGTTCTTTGTGGAACCCCAAATGGTTCTGTTATGGCATCGCCATAAAATACCCCCGTTTGGAAACTTTAATTTTAAAATCAATCAGGAGACATGACAAAGCATTATTACATCATCACACGCACCCTCAGTGAGTGTCATCAACAAGTGTAACCACACCTGACACTGAGCTGTGCCCTGAGAACAATACGAGTACAAACAAAGCTATTTTTGCTTGTTTCCCCCAACACTGATGCTGCAGGTGGAATCAGCCGTTCACTAGTCTCTCCTGGGTCAAGGTTGATGATTAACTCTTAAAAGCTTGAAACAGATTTATATATTTCCCCCTGTCTGCTGGTTTTGCAGTCACAGATTATTCACCAACGGGATACTCAATAGTGATGCAGCAGAAAAAGTGATGTCTGGAGGGGAAGTTTGCACATTATTTGCATTTAATGAAATTTCAGATTCTATTAAACAATCAAATATAAGGAATATGTTATATTGGGAAGAAGAATGCACTATAAATTTGGTTAAGGTATTAAAATAAAATTATTTGGCAAGAAATGCAAAGCAGCATATAATTAAATATGGGTTTTATTGTGCAAAAAAGCAGAACAAAATGCATATTGATTACAATGTAATCATTAATATTTTGTTCGTTCTCCCTAATTGTTTTTAATTATAGCTAGGGTACTTCAAGTACTAAATGCCCAAAAAGAATGATTTGCATCTAAATCTAAATTTGAAGGCAATGTATTATCTAATCTATGATTAAACAAATGTGCATTTACATTGTTTCATCAAGTATAAGTATAATAAAAATTAAACATCCATCCATCTTAAAAAATAGATCAATAAAATATTAAACAATAAACCTGCTAGCTAATGGAAACAAATAAATAAAACCTGACTGTGCATTTAATCTATTCATGTGTCACATAATCTGTTCACGTGGCACACAACATGCAGTCGTCAGCAGTGACAAAATAAGATTTTGCAACCTTGGTTTTTATGGTATGGTAGATCTGAGGAGGGCCTGGTCTGGTCCCATGATTCCTATATTGTAAAAAGCACAGTTTAACACTGTTTGACTTTTATTGTAATGTTATGTTCAGTTTTCCAGAGTTCACCCCCCCCCCCCCCAGGTTTTCAACAAAGCATATATTCTACAGCAACAGCCTGTATCATAGTACAATTCTGAAATAACATGCAACAGTGATGAGATTCATCATTTTCCACTTGGTCATAAGAATGACAATGACAAAGCACGTGTTTGAACCAGTATGAACTCTCAGTCTGTCAGCAGCAAATAGAAATGGATACAGACATGACACAGCTGTATTGCCGTGACTCAGCAATTATGAAACATGTATGTTTGTTACTTGATCAGCTCAGTTCAGGAGTGTAATCTTCACTTTTACACCTGCCATAACCTTTTTCACCAAAATTCCATTATTATTCTCATTTAAACAGGATATCCACTGTATCTTCTGTTGCATTTTATTTTATTAAACAAATTACATTTTCACAAATTTATTTATGCTTAATTGTCCTGTAAAGTAGCTATCCATTTATTGCCAATAATTTTAAAAGCTGTTTTTATAGTGGGGATATATTGTTATATTGCAATATAGTGAATTGCAAACTAAACCACTCCTTCTGAACATGACACGACACATAATAAACCCTTACGGAAGCAACAGATTCTTCAGGAATCAAGAATGCGGATGTTGCAGAATCACGTCAAACATAATTGTCATTCTGTGAGTGTCACAGAACTGGGAGTGAAGTTTTAAACTGATACATCATGTACAGACATGGGCAGATGAACAGGAACGAGTTACTGCACACTAACCAATCCATTCCACAAACAAAAAAATCGAGAACTGCCATCAGCAGAAGCAGAATCTACATAAATTTGTAGATAATAGAAGTTTGCTCAGTCTTGTTGGGACTACATGATTCATTTTTGTCAACAACTGAAACTAGACAGTGGATTTCAAGTACCCAGAATGCTTTGTGTGGGACTGGATCAGGAGAGTAAATGTTAAAATGTGTGAAATATTATTTATTTCCTAGTATTTTTGAATGACCCTTAATTGCGGAAAAGCATTACTTAATTTAATATAATATTTAAGAACTTAGTGCGGTTTAGAATATAAGAATGCTCTTATATTTAAAATAAAAATATTTTACTTTAGCACTTGATTTTTCATAGACAATTAGAATTACAGTCCAAAATTGTGATCACTCAGGAATGGTTGATACACCACAGCTGAGATGAGCCACTGAAGGCTGTCATCCTGCTGATTTTACTTTTAATTAAAAAGTTTAAGGATGTAAAAAAAAAAAGTAAAAATATACCAGGGTGTACGGGGTTCTTAAAGGAAAGCTTCAGTAATACAGCGATCAACCTGCAACTATCAACTGCACTCTGAGTGAAGGTAAGCAGGGTTGAGCCTGGTAATTATACCTGGATAATAGAAATCCTGAGGGAAACTGAGGTTGCTGTTGGAAGAGGTGTTAGTAAGGCCAACAGGGGGAGCTCATCCTAATGCTTGATTAGAGTGATAACACTGTAGTGGAACAAGGCAAAGTCCTTGCAATGTTGCCTGAGTTTCTGTGGTCAGTGTAAACTTCAGGGTCTCTGTCAGAAAGACTAGAGGTATGTGTAAAACTAGTGACCTAATACTGAATCAACTGCATCCCTTCATACACAATAACAAACATTCTTGTCCATTTAATCCATAATGAATACTGGAGCCTCACCTCAGGTTTACATAATGCATTTATTCATGAACCTAAGTAGACTGAACATAGCCTATTTAGTTATAATCAATATAAGCTGTATTGTGTTAAAATGTGCAGGGTGATCCAGTGTTCACTGATTTTAATCTACCAGGTTGTAAAGAGGTGTTAAAAGGGATGAAAAAAAAAAAAAAAAAAAAAAAAACATTATAGTCACTAAACCATTTGATCTGAACTTCTAATAGCTTTCCTCCTGCATGTAGGTTTGAAATAAAAGCATGGTCATCAAAAGGACCATCAAGATATAATGCATTACATCTGGCAGCAGTTAGCCCCATAAAAACTTTGATTTGTTTACCTTTAGTTCAATCATTACCCTTTTGTAGGCCAGAAAAAATAAATTGACTGCAAAAAGACACAAGGTTCAAACACTTATGTGCTGGTTCACTTCTGTATTCACCTACTACCTCTAAAGTGTCTTCTGTTCACAAAACCAAGACACGTAAATCCAGCCAAAAATGTTTTCAGCAGATTAAAACCAGTGTACATTCAAGAAAGCATTGGCTTGATGGCTAATTTAATGTGCCATACATGTTATACAGTGACATGTAGCCTCTAAATGTTAACTTTTCAATCTTCACTTTTCAATCTTTCAAGACTAAAATTTTGCCCAAGAGCTGCATGACAACATTAGCTTGATGATTTAAGCCTAGAGTATAGCTGGAGGTTCTGCAGTAAGCAGGGGTCTGCATTTAGCTTTGCAGGGTGTGCTTGTCAAACAGGTACTCCGCCATCCTGTTGTTTCCAGCATCCATCTTGGAAAGGTTGGTGATGTGGTCACCAAGCTTCTTGATGGCCTCAACCTGCTCATTCAGGTAGTGAGTCTCCAGAAAGTCACACAGCTGTTGGACAAGACACCAGAATATATTTTATCGTTTAATTCAGTAAATTAGGATGGAACAAAAGCATTAAAGAGAAATGTACATGGACTTACATGAGGGTCTCCCTTCTCAGAGGCGACCTTATGCAGGTCCAGCAGAGCCTGGTTGACGTTCTTCTCCAGCTGAAGAGCAGCCTGCATAGCGACCAGCCCATTGTCCCACTCATCGCGCTCAGGCTTCTGTAAAGAGACACACCTCGGTGAGCACGTGATGCCCCCATACCCCCCTTAATTCAACAGGCCCAGGTGAAAAAAAGTACATTTCTATAATGTACTTAAAGTACTCTATTTTCACGCACTAATTTTGTACTTAATATACTAAAAATTCTTCTTAAGATAATCTGAAGAACATCTAAGTGTACTCAACTGTGCTATTTTGAGACACCATGAAATATGAACTTAAATGTACTTTTAATATACTATCTCTGTATTTCAAAAATATATTTAGTTACCACTTGTAGTACACTATGGGTTCAAAATATTAAGTACAAAATTAGTGCACGAAAATAGAGCACTTTAAGTACATTATTGAAATGAACTTTTTTTCACCTGGGGGCCCCTAGAGTCCGTTTTGCTCATCATAAATTTCAACCTCGAAATTACACATTTCAAATGTGGTTACCTTTACGTCCTGAAGGACAATGCGTCCACCCCTCTTGTTCTGGAACTCCATGAATTTCTCGGCATGCTCGCGCTCCTCCTCGCTGTTCTCCTTGAAGAACTTGGCGAAACCGGGAAGTGCGACATCATCCCGTTTGAAGTAGTGAGCCTGATGGAAACAAAATCGATGGGTAAAAGATTAAAAACGCTTATAGCGACGAGGTCGTTCACCGCAAATTAAATAACGAGTGAACAATAATTCCAAGATGCAAATTTGTTTTGCATAGGCTACATGTCGAACCAAGAGAAAAAAAAATGTCAAGAGACATGATGTAACATACTGATTTTTAAAAAAAATAAAAAACTAGAAACTTACCATTGAAGTGTAAGTGTAGGAAGCGTAAAGCTCCAGATTCACCATCTTGTTGATCAAAGCCTCGCAGTCGCGGTCGTAGTTCTGGCGAATCTGAGAATCCATTTCTGATTTTTGTCGTTTTATTATCAAAAGGTTGATAAAAAAAATAATAAATATTAAATTAGACTTTTTCAAAGCGAAATTCCAGCGAGATTGAAGTTCCGTTCAATCACTGTTGAAGCAAGAACCTGTCCTGATCGTCCAGAAGCTGTGAGTGAAATGAAGGTGCGCGTTTGTCTTATATACGATCACAACATGATGCGTCAGTGCTAGTGAAACCATACTGGAACTGAGTAACGTGACTTGACAATTCACTGTGTTAGTATAGATAACGAAGACAAGATAATGGATAGGCTTTTCCTTTTTCATAATTAATAGCATACCTTTTTCATAATTAATAGCATAGTGAATATTTTTTTTTTTTTTTACAATTAGCCTACAAGCATGATTTGCATTCTGAAATCAAAATAGAAACGAAGATAATTATTTATCTAAGTTTAAAATACAACTTTTAGTTTCCCCCACAACTTTTTTCATATTCATATATGTGCCTTCCACTTCATCAGCATCCATTTCTGTAGTCACATATTGCATTTTGCATATATAGACTATAACCTTATTACTTATTGTTAAATGATTATTTATGCAGAATAGTTCTGATTAAAATATCATTAATAATAATACTCTCCTATCATTACCTTTAGCTACTAAAGTATAGTAATATGTTAAGGAAACAACATTCACAGCATTAGTAAGCTGATATAGTGGTGATTTTTGATCACTATTCTCCTTCACTATGTTAGTTGATTTATTAGAATATTTTATTGATAAATATTGTTTTATTATAATATATAATTTTTTTTTTTTATGTTATATTAAACCATTTTTTTTTTTTCTAGAACAACTAGACCAATTTGTTTTCCAGGGTAATTTTCTCATTTTCCATCAATAGAAAACTACATTACAAAGCTCCAGGTTATATCTATGCTGTGTGTGAAGCCTGGTAACACTATTTTAATAGGAGTCTGTGTATAATATTGCCATTTTTCACTTGGTAACTAACTGCCTTTAGATACCTGACACCTGACTACAAGAGTACAATGATGACAGGTGACAATTACAAAGCAATTTTGTACAAGAAATTGTCCATGAAAGCTCATTCTGCATCAGCGACAAACTCCCAAGAGCTGACAAGGAGCTGCATCTCTGTGACTCAGCATTTTCTCTTTCATGGAAGATGCGAGTATGTTTGTAACCTGACTAACTTAGGACAATGGTTCTCAAACTGGGGGGCCCCAAATGGCACCAGGGGGCCCCACAGAAGTTCCAGAACATTATTTTTTTTTAAATAATAATAATTGAATTAAAAATATGTAGAATTAATAGTTCGATATTCATATACATTTACTGTAAATAGTAAATTAATGCTCAATATTATTTACTTTTGTTAAGGGCTGTGTCCGTCAGAGTAACTGGCCCATCGCTGTGGCCAAATACCACCGGCAGTGGTAAGCCAACACATTATTGTGCATGTAAATGTTGTTTAACGTGGATATCAGGAGTGAAGTACAACTTTGTTTACAAAAGAAATGATAGGTTAGCATCCAAATGAGAGAGGGACGTGCAAGCCCATAAATTAAGCCATATGTCGGTTTAGCAGCCTATTCTCTTTTGTGGTTTTTCACAAATTTAACAATAACCTATTTCATGAATTAGCCTGTTCCTCTGGACTAGTAGTCTTGTTTATTTTCCCAAATCCTCACTCGCGTCTCCATTTGGAGGGAATAATAAATGTTACATTCTTTCATTCGTAAAGAAATCTCGTTAGCTTAAATTTTTTTCTAACGTCAAATTAAATTTTTACACAGTTTGTGCTTGTTGGACGCGGTAAGGCACATCAAGTTTATTTGTATATCGCATTTCACATGCACAGGTAATTCAGTTTCGTTTCTTCAGCAGTGCAGTATCAAATAACTATTCATACTTGCTCATAAATTTTAGAGAGATAAATTTTCCTTTTAGAAAAATGTATCCCTTTAGGGTTAGACTTACAATCAGTATCCATTGCTTTGGAACATTCGGAGAAAACACAGATATTAGACAAGAGATGGGCTCTGTCCTGCTTGTGTCCCACAGTCCTCTCAAAGTGAGATACAATGGTGCATTTATCTTTGTGGGGAAATATAATTAAACTTGGCTTACTTCCAAAATTTTAATTTCAAAATTTCACAAATAATTCCACTTTAAATTAATGAGGTTATCATCTTTGCAACAGGTCTAAATTAAACTGGATGGTTATTTGAAAAGTTGTTTATGGATGTATAGCTTTATGTTGAACTGCTATTACTGCTATAAGAAACATGACTAGGTTACGTATGTAATCCTTATTCCCTGAAGGAGGGAACGGAGATGTTACGTCAGAACATACTGACGAATGGGGTCTTGCTCGAGAGCCCAATCACCTTTGAGTGGTAAAACTAGTACCTTGGTCTGCGGAATTTGCATCGTGATCTCCGCCCTGCTCTGTAGGAGCAGTGCGAGCATACTCGCATTCAAGTCTTCACTGAGGAGTCGAACCAGTGTGACCTGGCCGTTCAGCGGTTGTGGCAAAGGGACGTAAAGTCTCTGTTCCCTACCAGGGAACGAGGGTTACATACGTAACCTAGACATTCACTTTCAGTCGGTCATGTTCGACGTTACATCAGAACATATTGACGAATGGGGTAGCGATAGCACTGTAAGATGAACAGAACCTCAGATAATTTGATCTCCTGAGATATGGACAGCACAAACACATAGAGCCATTTGTCTCCACACCCCACAGAGTGAAGTTGCGGGAAAGCTTCTTTCCATCCTGTCCTTCCTTCACATTTGCTCCTTCTCCCACACTTCCTTCCCCTTACCCATTCTTCCCATCACTCAGTTCACTTAAAAAGATTATATATAAATTATAATGTTCTGTCAATGCAAGTGAATTAACAGTCATGTTTGGTATCGTTTGAAATGTCTCAGTGCAACTGGTACAATGGTCTTGTCTACATGGAAGTAAACCAAAGGTATTAAAGGTTTTAAGAGTTTAGAGATACTTTGGTTGCAACCATGGGTGCGCCCCTTTCCCAGGGTCCTTCATCCAAATTACCTCCTGTTCCACAGCAAGGTGCGGACCCCCTAGGTCTGTGACCCTAATAAATGCAAATTCTGATTGTAAGTTCATGCCCCACATTGGGGGATGTTTTGTCTTGGTCTGAGTATTTAAAGAAATGTTGCAAAAGGCTCGGAGCGACTCTGTATTCAGATGAAGCCAGGACACTCAGCAATGTGTATTTTTCTAATGTCAGGTATGCATCTTACTCTGTTTCTGAGCATTTGATGTTTTGTATTGATCATCTTTGAATTGATTATGTAATTGGCATGATACATTTACCTGACTAATAAATTGTCACATTTGATTGTATTCTGACTCACTCTGAAATTATTGACTTCAGTAGATTACGATGTATCCATTGTTACCGCAAATCTGCGTCAGGTTAGTAACGGACTAAAGTCCAGTTTTGAGTGGAGCGATACACCAGCGATAGTGGAGGGCACACCAACTGTGATTTTAGAGCTCCGACTAACGCTTGGCATTAGTTCAAGTGTACTTAGACTGTAAAGGCTGAAAAGGGAATTTCCATTTAGGACAACAGGTCCTTGATCGACCAACCTAAATAGGGTGAGCCTTACCTCTGTTTATTGTAATGTTACTCTAGCTAAGTGTACATGGGAAACCATGGCATAACCAAACCAAAGCTACTATAAGAGAAGTAATATTGGTCAGCTTATCTGTAGTAGTGGTTATGACCTTTGACTAGAGTTAGTGTTACTTTAATTATAGTGTATACAGATCTATGGGGACTAAACAAATTCGAGGTCATAATAACATGGAGTCAGATAAAAGATTATTTGGAATTAAACTACTTTGCCACGCTGAAAAGACCGAACGCGCAAGAAACCTTCCCCGTCCTGTGTGAAACCGCTCGTGGGCCGATTGGGCGGGCCTTACAACACCTTGTCTTTAGACTAAGCACGAGCGAAGGGCTAAGCTTAACACAGAATGCACTGGGTAGCATATTCCAGGAGGAAGTTTGCTAACCTGCTGCCTGCTCATAGGAGTTTTACAAAGTATATATGTAGCATATGGAAGATCTCTGAGGTAGTCAGCCAACAGGGTGGATATGTTTCAACATCAGAGATGACAAGAGTGGTCTTGCCAAGGGAAAGACAGATGCTGCCAATGGAGACTTGATTGCCCAGAGTGGGGAATCATAACACATGGAGGCACCTAGTCTGACACAGGGGCTGACCAACAGGGCATGTACACAAGTGTTAGACATCAACAGTGCTGGAAGAACCCAGGGTTCTCAACTGTGGAACTCACCTGAAGAGAATAGCGCATGCATCCAGTCCGTGAAGTGGAATGGCTCAGCAAGCAAATTGACACTGAGCAGGTCCTACTTACTGGCCCCAAAGGGGCGAGTATATGGGAGGACACAGGCTCTACACAGAGATTATAGAATCTCGCAAATGTGTTAGGTGTCGCCCAGCCTGCAGCGCCCAGGAGGAAGCAACACTCCTGGTTGAGCTTTCACCCCTAGGGGGCATGGCAGGTCTTGAACCTTTCCCTTCTGCTGGCCTCCGTAACAACAAAAGAGCTGGTCTGAGGTTCTAAAACACTGAGTTCTGTCTACATAAGTGCAGAGAGTGTGTACTGGACAGAGCAGAGCCAGGGCTGGCTCTGCCTCCTCCAAGGGCAGTGCTTGCAAGTTCTCCCCACCTGATCTCTAAAAGAAGTGGTGGGAACTTTGGGCACATAGTTCCAGGCCAGGGTCTCAAGATCATGTGAGAGTTGGCTGGCCCGAATTCCAGGCATGCTTTGTTAACTGAAAATGCCTGCTGGTCTCCGATCCTCTTAACAGACACCAAAGCTGTCAGGAGCTCTGTTTTTCAAGTAAGAAACTTCAGCTCGACTGAGAGCAAAGGCTCGAAGGGAGCTCTCTGCAGTGCAGATGGTACCACTGCGAGGTCCCAAGAGGGTACCTGCTGAAGGTGAGACGGATTGAGCCTCTTAGCCCCTCTCAGGAACCTGATGATCAGATCATACTTCCCGATGGCCTTGCGGACAGTGTGCTGACCTCTGGTGCAGTTGTGTACAAAGAATCCTGAGTTCGAGTCAAGGCTTGTGGATTTTTACAGATGTTTCCTGTCAACATATTTCATATCATAATAAATGGCAAAAAGGCAATTTAAGCTGATGCTGGTTGAAGTCCATCCACACACAGGATAGAATTAGCATTTAAGTCACTGCATCAACATATCTCATCATCATGGGGGGACGGATTTCGACAGCTGTATATTTGCCATCAAATCCCCCCCCCCACCACGAGGTTCTAATATTTATCAAACTGGCTCAGTCTCGCTCTTCCCAATGGCCTTGTGGACAGTGTGCTGATATCTGGTGCAGTTGCATACCAAGAATTCTGAGATTGAGTCCAGGCTTGTGGACTTCTGGATCCTGTCTGCCTTCTCTCTCCAATTTTTGCTTCCTGTCAACATATTTCATTTCATAATAAATGGCAAAAAGGCAAAAAATGAACATTTAAACTGATGCTGGTTAATCTCCATCCACACACAGGATAGAATCAGCATCTTTTAAGCCACTATATAAACATCTCTCAACATGGCAGAGGGGGAACAGATTCTGAAAGATGGATTTTTGCAGTCGGATTCTGTTCCCCCCACGGATCATAATGAGGTTCTAATATTTATCAAACTCAGGCTGGTTGGAGTCAGCAGCTTACTCTGGCCGAGTATGCCTATAACTCCTTGCCGGTGTCTTCGGCTGTGAGAGCCATGGTGAAGAAGTCCGCCAGAGCCTGCCAGAATGGGCGGAGCCATCTGGCTATATAAGCAGGCATTTTGCATAGGATCTCTGATTCATTCTCCTGCAGCGCCATCACATCTCTTCGCTGGATCTACGAGAATTGAAGCCACCTTGCCGACTTCCTGTAGCGGATCAAGCTGACACAGCGACCTCTCTCGCTGCTCTCAAGCAGCTCTGATCAGTGCGTTGCTCTCAAAGCAGCCGATCAGCACTTCACTCATGAGCTGCCTTCAGCGCAGAGAGTGCTTGTTTCAGCACTTCAGCTGTCGCCGTCTGGCGAGTATAAAAGAGCTTATTTCTAGAGCAAATTTCTGCGATGTTGTTGCAAATGTCGTGCCACAGCTGTGACTTGTACACCACTGCATGCTGATGATGGGCACAGTGAATGTGTTTCATGTCTGGGGAAATCCCACGCTCACCGAGTTGCTCTCATTGCAAGAGCATGAGTCTCGTCTCTCTGTGCTCATGGATTGCTTTCTTTTCAGAGAGCGGCTCCGCCCCTCGTGCCCTCCCATTTTCTTCTTCCCAGGAGCCTGTGAGGAAAAAACAGCAGGGCGTGGTTCCTGCCAAGGTGGCGCCAGGCCCCTCCCCAGTGAGCTGCTCCCTTCTTTCCAGAGGTACAAGATGAGCTGACTAAGTCGTGTCGCGCCGCCTACTCAGCCCGCCTGCGTACTTATGCTTTCCCCGCCCTCACTATGGTCGACAGCGCTGGTGAAAAGGGTTATGAGAAGCTGCTTCCCCTGGACAAGGCAGTGGCCGCACACCTTTGCCCACTCACTGCCATTAGATGGAAAGCGAAGGTCGTCCATCCATCCAAGCCCTGCTGAACAACTTCAGTCCTCACTGGGCATGCTTACACCTCGGCTGGCCAGGCGGCTTCTGCTCTACACTCTATGGCCGTTCTTCAGGTCTTTCAAGCTAAACTCCTCCGGTCTATGGATGAGTCTGAATCTGACCCAGCCACATATAAAGAATTACGCAGCGCAACAGACCTGGCCCTGTGCACTACAAAGTCTACTGCTCAGGTCATCGGCAGATCTATGGCCAGTCTAGTGGTACTCACTGCTTCACTACCATAGTACGATGCATCGTTGAACAAATCAACTAGCTAGTCATGACTGTTTCCCGAAACCGTATTGTCGCAAACCTGTCATTTAGCCACGCTGGCAAATGATGTCACGCAGGTGGTGGAGTAATAACTTCTTTAAATAAATCCGACTGAGATTGATTGAATTATTGCTAGATTAGTTTTTTGCTATAAATTATGGACATTGCATCTGAGGACTAATTCTATTTTTCTCAGTTATTTTGCTTTATTTCCAAATTTAATCATAGGCTGATCTTACGTACACTGCGTTCCAAATTATTATGCAAGTGACATATCAGTAAGATTTCAGTACAATAAACATTCAGATTTTAGTTTTTCTAAGAAAATTTTTGTTTGTTTGTTTATTTATCCATGTCTTTTTAGATAACTGGTATCAATCTCAGACAAAATAATTTGCCAGATCTATGGAAACCCTACTTAGAGGTTGTTCCACATTATTAAGCAAGCCACAGTTCTCATGCAATATGGGGAGGAAGAAAGATCTTTCTGAAGATGAAAAGCATAAAATGGTGCAATGTTTTGCAAAAGGCATGAAAACAACTAATATTTTGTAAAAAAAAAAATGGATGGAGATTATCAAATTATCGTAAGATTTGTGAGTGATTTAGAGAAGAGCAAAACTCGGTCAGATAAAGGCTTATTAATGAAAGTTCCAGTCAAAAAAATTAATTAAATTAAAAGGGCAGCTATAAAAAAGCCAGTGTTGAGCAGCAAACAGGTAATTGAAGCTGCTGGTGTCTCTGGAGTCTCAAGAAGCTCTCCATGCAGGCTGGCAGTTGTGCGTAAAGATGCATTTCAGCCACTCCAAACCAAACCTCACAAAGAGAAACATTTACCCAGAGGTTCGTGAGGATTTTTGAAAGAGTATTTTTGTCACAGAAATACTCTGTCATACGTTCAACTCGTGTTTTGAAACTCTGGCCATGTTTAGCATGATAATCCAACTCTTTAACAGTGTAAATAAGTCAGAATGCATGAAATAGCATTATACACCCCCTTTAAGTCCACATGTCATAAAAACAAAAACTATGCTTCTAACCACAGCTCGAGAGCTGTCATTCCATCTACACAAGTTTGCGATGCAGTTTGCAAATGTTTGTTTGAACTGTGGTTTCAAGAAACACCAAATCGTTGAACTATGTTGGTAACGACAGAACTTGTGATGTTAGTTAGCTAACAATACTTTTGGGAAACGCACCCCATGTTGACTTGAGGGTGAGTAAGTCTTGGGTGAACTATTCCTTTAAATGTCCAATGTCCATATCATGTCTCTCCCCATGACAGTCACTGTAGTCACATCATATTGATTGCAGTTTTTTTATTGAAGTTCACTCATTGTAAACTTTTTATAGAGATAGTTCACCCAAAAAAGATTATTGATATCATGTTCTCACTCTCATGTCATTCCAAACCTGTATGACTGTACTTCACTTCCTTCTATGAAACACACAAAAATTTTTTTATTCATACAATGAAAGTGATTGGGATGCAGTAGTTTGGACTGCATTCTCTAAATATCTGTTTTTGTGTTCTTTGACACTGCTTTACGTATCCAACATTGTATTCTTATGTGTCTTATGTTAAATGAGAAAATACAACTCTTGATTATTCTGATCACAATGATCAACCAATTAATTACAAGAGCATATTTATTCTTTAAGAGCCAAACTAAATGAGTGAACTACATTACTACATTCCTGACATAACATAATCTGCATTAGTGCACCAGATTAAGAATTTAAGATAACATTTAACCCTAACCCTTTCAAGAGACATGAGTGTCAGACGGCAATTTTTCAGTGAATTAAGAAAGGTATCAGTCCTGATCCTATTCCAGCACTGCACATCCTGGATGTGACCACTGGATATAGACCACTTTATGATCACAATTTTAAATAAATAAAAAGACAAATCAATCCAGCCAAAATGTTTATTCATCAAATTCACAAGGTTAAAACCAACGAGTGTACATTCAACAGTAAAGGCCTGATGAAAGCTGATTTCTTCATGTAAGATGGTCTGAGGTCTGCATTTAGCTTTGCAGGGTGTGCTTGTCAAACAGGTACTCCGCCATCCTGTTGTTGCCAGCATCCATCTTGGAAAGGTTGGTGATGTGGTCACCAAGCTTCTTGATGGCCTCAACCTGCTCATTCAGGTAGTGAGTCTCCAGAAAGTCACACAGCTGTTGGACAAGACATCAGAAAACAATTTAGAATGCAAACTTCCCAGAAAAGATGTGACATTGTTTTAAAAAAACATGTATAGGGAGTCTCAACTACAACAAATGAGGGCTACTCACATGAGGGTCTCTCTTCTCAGAGGCGGCCTTATGCAGGTCCAGCAGAGCCTGGTTGACGTTCTTCTCCAGCTGAAGAGCAGCCTGCATAGCGATCAGTCCATTTCCCCACATATCACGATCAGGCTTCTGAAGAGAGAAACAAATGCATGAATAAGCAAGGACCCCTTTAATTCTACTCAATACATGAGTAACACTGTTTTTGATGTTTCACAGAACCAAGATATGCTGTTGTTGTAATATTAGCTGTAGTGACAGAACAGTTTTGAGTGTCATCGTTTATCTGGAGCTGGTCTGCTGGCGACTAACATCAAAGTCTTGCCTGCATACTCGTGTCATCTTCACTTGTTCATTTGCATTATTATATCTTGGCGGCAGTCAAAGCGGATTCATCTATACTTGTGCGAACTGTCTGATGCACCAGCTGTTAGTCGTCACCTGTGTTGCAGTGTTTGCTATTTTGAGGGAGGAGTGTGTTTCTTTTGGATAGCAGTGTGTTTGTCAATTTCAAATATCAACAGCATTTTTCTTTTTGCTTACTGCACTTTTACAATGTTAAATTGTTGAATTACTTAATTCAACAGTCCATTACAAATAAGCTATTTTCCATAACAATACACTGTGTGCAGAATTATTAGGCAAGCTGATTTTCTGATCATATTTTTTTTCCAAGCACATTTTACCAATTCCAATCCACATCAATCTTAATAACTACTATTAATATTGTTTTTAATCATTTATAAGTGATATATAATTGTTCATGAAGGCTGGAAATGAAAAATGCCTTATATTCAGGTGTGCAGAATTATTAGGCAGGTTTGCTTTTACAGGCAAAATGAGCCAAAAAAAGAGATTTAACTCAGACTGAAAAGTCAAAAATTATTAAATACTCACGAGAAGGACGCAATACTAATGCAATACTAGAATTTGCAAAGTTAAAGCATGACCAATGGAAAGCAAAATGCTCATGGGGTCAGCGGGGTCATACAAAATCAGGTGGAAAAGAAAAGACACATGTTAACTGCAAAAGATTGAAGAATTAAGGTGAAGAATTAAGTGTGAAACCATCAGGAACCCTTTAGTCTCCAGCGCCACCATTTTCCAGAACTGCAACCTACCTGGAGTCTCCAGAAGTGCAAGGTGTCAGGATCTCAGAGACTTAGGTTAGCTAAAGAATCCTAAAAAATGACCCGCTCTTAATAATAATCACAAGCTGAAATGTTGTGAAATACATGAAGACTGGGTTTTTATAGGCTTTATAGACAGACAGCTTGAGAGTGACTCCTGAAGGACCAGCACCACATCCTCTTGTACCACTGTTTGAAGAATTTATCTTCCAAAATCTGGCAGTAAGGTGTGGGAGTTTACTTTTAGTCCCTCTCTTATCCTGAAATGTCCGTCTTGCAGAGATGGACTAAAAATGATCTTCCAAAACTTACTGCCAGATTCTGGAAGATAAATTCTTCAAACAGTGGTAAAAGAGGATGTGGTGCTGGTCCTTCAGGAGTCACTCTCAATCTGTCTGTCTATAAGGCCTATAAAAACCCAGTCTTCATGTATTTTATAACACTTCAGCTTGTGATTCTTATTAAGAGCGGGTCATTTTTTAGGATTCTTTAGCTAACCTAACTAAGTCTCTGAGACACCTTGCACTTCTGGAGACTCCAGGTAGGTTGCAGTTCTGGAAAATGGTGGCGCTGGAGTCTAAAAGGTTCCTGATGGTTTCACACTTAACTCTTCACCTTAATTCTTAACTCTTTTGCAGTTAACATGTGTCTTTTCTTTTCCACCTGTTTTTGTATGACCCCGCTGACCTAATGAGCATTTTGCTGTCCATTGGTCATGCTTTAACTTTGCAATTTCTAGTATTGCATTAATATTGCGTCCTTCTCGTGAGTATTTAATCATTTTTGACTTTTCAGTCTAAGTTAAATCTCTTTTTTGGCTCATTTTGCCTGTAAAAGCAAACCTGCCTAATAATTCTGCACACCTGAATATAAGGCATTTTTCATTTCCAGCCTTCATTAACAATTATATATCACTTATAAATGATTAAAAACATTATTAATAGTAGTTATTAAGATTGATGTGGATTGAAATTGGTAAAATGTGTTTGGAAAAAAAAATATGATCAGAAAGTTAGCTTGCCTAATAATTCTGCACACAGTGTAGTTCTGTCAGCTGTGCCTGTACCAATAAAACAGGGTTACACTGATTAGTTCAGATTCCGGTCAAGCACCTTGATGTCCTGGAGGACAATTTTTCCACCCCTCTTGTTCTGGAACTCCATGAATTTCTCGGCATGCTCGCGCTCCTCCTCGCTGTTCTCCTTGAATAACTTGGCAAACCCAGCAAGAGCCACATCATCCCGTTTGAAGTAGTGAGCCTGATTGGAGCAAAACCACAAGAATGGACTTAAGTAGAGTCCAACAACGACAACAAAAACACATTTAGCAGCAGCACTTAAAGCTAAAAACGCATGAAGTGCCATCATTGTCAAATTTTATTTTTAGAGGTGCACAATAATGAAGTATCAAGACTGGCTGCATCTATATAATCATTACTCATAACATGGTTGTTTTTCAGTGTAACTTAATTTCTAATTCTGTTATCTTTAAAGAGTGCAGGGGAAAAAAAAAAATCAGGATACGACTAGCAAAAGTTCTGAGAACAGAATAAAAAAGAAATAAATACCATTGAAGTGTATATGTAGGAAGCGTAAAGCTCCAGATTGATCATCTTGTTGATCAAAGCCTCGCAGTCGCGGTCGTAGTTCTGGCGAATCTGAGAAGTCTCCATTTCAGCGGTTATTTATTATCACAACTTTGGTGCAAAATAAATAAGGAATTTAAATAGATTTAAATAAATAAAAGTTCCGTTCAATCACTGTTGAAGCAAGAACCTGTTCTGATCGTCCAGAAGCTGTGAGTGAAATGAAGGTGCGCGTTTGTCTTTTATACGATCACAACATGATGCGTCAGTGGAACTGAAACCAGCCAATCAAAGAACGAGCTGAATGAGGAAACGACAAGACTGACAGTTTCTGGGATAACAAAGACCATATCAACTTTCATAGTTGTGTGTTTTATTCCCTTCTTCATATATCATTAAAATCCAACAGGAAATATTTTTTTTAGTAGCCTACCTATGCTTATATTTACCCTCCACTCTTAAAAAATAAAGGTTATTTGTTGGAATCTATGGTTCCAAGAAGAACCTTTTGGGAAGGTTTGTTTTTAGAATTGTTCACTAAAAGGTTCTTTGTGGAACCCCAAATGGTTCTGTTATGGCATTGCCATAAAATACCCCCGTTTGGAAACTTTAATTTTAAAATCAATCAGGAGACATGACAAAGCATTATTACATCATCACACGCACCCTCAGTGTGTGTCATCAACAAGTGTAACCACACCTGACACTGAGCTGTGCCCTGAGAACAATACGAGTAGCCTACAAACAAAGCTATTTTTGCTTGTTTCCCCCAACACTGATGCTGCAGGTGGAATCAGCCATTGTCAGTCTGGAATCAGTCTGTCAGGAGCAAATAGAAACGGATACAGACATGACACAGCTGTATTGCTGTGACTCAGCAATTATGAAACATGTATGTTTGTTACTTGATCAGCTCAGTTCAGGAGTGTAATCTTCACTTTTACACCTGCCATAACCCTTTTCACCAAAATTCCATTATTGTTCTCATTTAAACAGGATATCCACTGTATCTTCTGTTGCATTACATTTTATATATATAAAAAACACACCAACAAACACTCAAGATTGTAACTATTTTTAAATTAAAGGGCTTTAATAATTTCAGTAACACAGAGTGAAATTCTGAAATGCTTTACAAAAACATTAAAGATAAAAGAAGACAAATTTTCTGTCATCATTTACTCACAAACAACAATTTTTTATTTTTATTTTTTATCATACAGGTTTATGAGGGTAAATTAGTTTTATTTTTGAACTATCCATTTATTTCCAATAATTATAAAAGCTGTTTTTATAGTGGGGATATATTGTTATATTGCAATATAGTGAAATGTAAACTAAACCACTCCTTCTGAACATGACACGACACATAATAAACCCTTACGGAAGCAACAGATTCTTCAGGAATCAAGAATGCGGATGTTACAGAATCACGTCAAACATAATTGTCATTCTGTGAGTGTCGCAGAACTGGGAGTGAAGTTTTAACCTGATACATCATGTACAGACATGGGCAGATGAACAGGAACGAGTTACTGCACACTAACCAATCCATTCCACAAACAAAAAAATCTAGAACATCAGCAGAAGCAGAATCTACATAAATTTGTAGATAATAGAAGTTTGCTCAATCTTGTTGGTAATACATGATTCATTTTTGTCAACAACTGAAACTGGACAGTGGATTTCAGGTACCCAGAATGCTTTGTGTGGGACTGGATCAGGAGAGTAAATGTTAAAATGTGTGAAATATTATTTATTTCCTAGTATTTTTGAATGACCCTTAATTGCGGAAAAGCATTACTTAATTTAATATAATATTTAAGAACTTAGTGCGGTTTAGAATATAAGAATGCTCTTATATTTAAAATAAAAATATTTTACTTTAGCACTTGATTTTTCATAGACAATTGGAATTACAGTCCAAAATTGTGATCACTCAGGAATGGTTGATACACCACAGCTGAGATGAGCCACTGAAGGCTGTCATCCTGCTGATTTTATTTTTAATTAAAAAGTTTAAGAATGTAAAAAAAATGTAAAAATATACCAGGGTGTACGGGGTTCTTAAAGGAAAGCTTCAGTAATACAGCGATCAACCTGCAACTATCAACTGCACTCTGAGTGAAGGTAAGCAGGGTTGAGCCTGGTAATTATACAGGTGCTGGTCATATAATTAAAATATCATCAAAAAGTTGATTTATTTCACTAATTCCATTCAAAAAGTGAAACTTGTATATTATATTCATTCATTACACACAGACTGATATATTTCAAATGGTTATTTCTTTTATTTTTGATGATTATAACTGACAACTAAGGAAAATCCCAAATTCAGTATCTCAGAAAATTAGAATATTGTGAAAAGGTTCAATATTGAAGACACCTGGTGCCACACTCTAATCAGCTAATTAACTCAAAACACCTGCAAAGGCCTTTAAATGGTCTCTCAGTCTAGTTCTGTAGGCTACACAATCATGGGGAAGACTGCTGACTTGACAGTTGTCCAAAAGACGACCATTGACACCTTGCACAAGGAGGGCAAGACACAAAAGGTCATTGCAAAAGAGGCTGGCTGTTCACAGAGCTCTGTGTCCAAGCACATTAATAGAGAGGCGAAGGGAAGGAAAAGATGTGGTAGAAAAAAAGCGTACAAGCAATAGAGATAACCGCACCCTGGAGAGGATTGTGAAACAAAACCCATTCAAAAATGTGGGAGAGATTCACAAAGAGTGGACTGCAGCTGGAGTCAGTGCTTCAAGAACCACTACGCACAGACGTATGCAATACATGGGTTTCAGCTGTCGCATTCCTTGTGTCAAGCCACTCTTGAACAACAAACAGCATCAGAAGCATCTCGCCTTGGCTAAAGACAAAAAGGACTGGACTGCTGCCGAGTGGTCCAAAGTTATGTTCTCTGATGAAAGTAAATTTTGCATTTCCTTTGGAAATCAGGGTCCCAGAGTCTGGAGAAAGAGAGGAGAGGCACACAATCCACGTTGCTTGAGGTCCAGTGTAAAGTTTCCACAGTCAGTGATGGTTTGGTGTGCCATGTCATCTGCTGGTGTTGGTCCACTGTGTTTTCTGAGGTCCAAGGTCAACGCAGCCATATACCAGGAAGTTTTAGAGCACTTCATGCTTCCTGCTGCTGACCAACTTTATGGAGATGCAGATTTCATTTTCCAACAGGACTTGGCACCTGCACACAGTGCCAAAGCTACCAGTACCTGTTTTAAGGACCATGGTATCCCTGTTCTTAATTGGCCAGCAAACTCGCCTGACCTTAACCCCATAGAAAATCTGTGGGGTATTGTGAAGAGGAAGATGCGATATGCCAGACCCAACAATGCAGAAGAGCTGAAGGCCACTATCAGAGCAACCTGGGCTCTCATAACACCTGAGCAGCGCCACAGACTGATCGACTCCATGCCACGCCACATTGATGCAGTAATTCAGGCAAAATGAGCCCCAACTAAGTATTGAGTGCTGTACATGCTCATACTTTTCATGTTCATACTTTTCAGTTGGCCAAGATTTCTAAAAATCCTTTCTTTGTATTGGTCTTAAGTAATATTCTAATTTTCTGAGATACTAAATTTGGGATTTTCCTTAGTTGTCAGTTATAATCATCAAAATTAAAAGAAATATATCAGTCTGTGTGTAATGAATATAATATACAAGTTTCATGTTTTGAATGGAATTAATGAAATAAATCAACTTTTTGATGATATTCTAATTATATGACCAGCACCTGTACCTGGATAATAGAAATCCTGAGGGAAACTGAGGTTGCTGTTGGAAGAGGTGCTAGTAAGGCCAGCAGGGGGAGCTTATCCTAATGCTTGATTAGAGTGATAACACTGTAGTGGAAAAAGGCAAAGACCTTGTGACGTTACTTAAAGGATTAGTTCACTTTCAAATTAAAATTTCCTGATAATTTACTCACCCCCATGTCATCCAAGATGTTCATGTCCTTCTTTCTTCAGTCAAAAAGAAATTGAGGTTTTTGATGAAAATATTCCAGGATTTTTCTCCTTATAGTGGACTTCAATGACCTCCAAACGGTTGAAGGCCAAAATAGTTTCAGTGCAGCTTCAAAGCGTTCTACACGATCCCAGACAAGGAATAAGGGTCTTATCTAGAGAAACCATCACTCATTTTCTAAAAAATAAAATTAAAAATGTATACGTTTTAACCATAAATGCTCATCTTGAACTAGCTCTCTTCTTCTTCTTCTTCTCTATTAGAATTCCAGCAGTGTAGACGCTGCTAAGTGTATTACTGTCCTCCACAGGTCAAAGTTTGAACTAAATTGTCATATATAATATGCTAGTGCAAGTATATAACAATTAGTTCAAACTTTGACCTGTGGAGGACAGTAATACACTTAGCAGTGTCTACACTGCTGAGATTCTAATAGAGAAGAAGAAGAAGAGAGCTAGTTCAAGATGAGCATTTATGGTTAAAACGTATATAATTTTACAAATTTTTTAGAAAATTAGCAATGGTTTCTCCACATAAGACCCTTATTCCTTGTATGGGATTGCATATAGGCTTTGAAGCTGCACTGAAACTAATTTTGACCTTCAACCGTTTGGAGGTCATTGAAGTCCACTATATGGAGAAAAATCCTGGAATGTTGTCATCAAAAAACTTAATTTCTGAAGAATCGACTTCTTAATCGACTGAAGAAAGGACATGGACTTCTTGGATGACATGGGGGGTGAGTAAATTATTAGGAAATTTTAATTTGAAAGTGAACTAATCCTTTAAGTTTCTGTGGTCAATATAAACTTCACGGTCTTTGTCAGAAAGACTAGAGGTATGTGTAAAACTAGTGACCTAATACTGAATCAACTGCATCCCTTCATACACAATAACAAACATTCTTGTCCATTTAGTCCATAATGAATAGCCTACTGGAGCCCCACCTCAGGTTTACATAATGCATTTATTCATGAACCCAAGTAGACTGAACATAGCCTATTTAGTTATAAACTATATAGGCTGTATTGTGTTAAAAATGTGCAGGATGATCCAGCGTTCACTGATTTTAAATCTACCAGATTTCATGAAGGGTAAAAAAAAAAAAAAAAAAAAAAAGGTCACAGAACCAATCCTAATAGGTGTGGGTCTATTCAAATTAACCAGTTAACATTTGATCTGAACTTCTATTTTTCCTCCTGCATGTGGGTCTGAAATCAGTTATCAAAAGGACCATCAAGATCTAATGCATATTTGGCAGCAGTTAGCCCCTAAAAACTTTGATTTGTCACAATCTTACCGACAGTTCAATCATTACCCTTTTGTAGGACAGAAATAAATTGACTGCTAAAAGACACAGGGTTCAAACACAATTCATTGTCGCTGCTTCACTTCTGCATTCACCTACTGCCTCTAAAGTGTCTTCTGTTTGTTGAAAATTTGAATTTCATAATTCAGGAAACACACAAAACCAAGACATGTAAATCCAGCCAAAAATGTTTATTCACCAAATTCAGCAGATTAAAACCAGTGTACATTCAAGAACGCATTGGCTTGATGGCTAATTAAAAGTACCATACATGTTATACAGTGACATGTAGCCTCTAAATGTTAACTTTTCAATCTTCACTTTTCAATCTTTCAAGACTAAAATTTTGCCCAAGAGCTGCATGACAACATTAGCTTGATGATTTAAGCCTAGAGTATAGCTGGAGGTTCTGCAGTAAGCAGGGGTCTGCATTTAGCTTTGCAGGGTGTGCTTGTCAAACAGGTACTCTGCCATCCTGTTGTTGCCAGCATCCATCTTGGAAAGGTTGGTGATGTGGTCACCAAGCTTCTTGATGGCCTCAACCTGCTCATTCAGGTAGTGAGTCTCCAGGAAGTCACACAGCTGTTGGACAAGACACCAGAAAATATTTTAACATTTAATTCAATAAAACAGAATGGAACAAAAGCATTAAAGAGAAATGTACATGGACTTACATGAGGGTCTCCCTTCTCAGAGGCGACCTTATGCAGGTCCAGCAGAGCCTGGTTGACGTTCTTCTCCAGCTGAAGAGCAGCCTGCATAGCGACCAGCCCATTGTCCCACTCATCGCGCTCAGGCTTCTGTAAAGAGACACACCTCGGTGAGCACGTGATGCCCCCATACCCCCCTTAATTCAACAGGTCTCTACAAATATGCATGAACCTAGAGTCCGTTTTGCTTATTCATTAAGTTCAACCTCGAAATTACACATTTCAAATGTGGTTACCTTTACGTCCTGAAGGACAATGCGTCCACCCCTCTTGTTCTGGAACTCCATGAATTTCTCGGCATGCTCACGCTCCTCCTCGCTGTTCTCCTTGAAGAACTTGGCGAAACCGGGAAGTGCGACATCATCCCGTTTGAAGAAGTGAGCCTGATGGAAACAAAATCGATGGGTAAAAGATTAAAAACGCTTAGGAGGTCGTTCACCGCAAATTCGTGGCGTCGTGAAAAAAGACGCAACTAAATGACGAAGAGTGAACAATACATCCAAGATACAAGTCTGTTGCGCATACATGTCGAAACAAGAGGAAAAAACGTCAAGAAGCATGATGCACCATATGGAATTTTATTTTATTAAATAAACTAGAAACTTACCATGGAAGTGTAAGTGTAGCCAGCGTAAAGCTCCAGATTGATCATCTTGTTGATCAAAGCCTCGCATTCGCGTTCGTAGTTCTGGCGAATCTGAGAATCCATTTCGGCGGATTTTTTTGTCGTTTTATTATCAAAAGATTGGTAAAAAATAATAAATTAAGAGTTTTTCAAAGCGAAATTCCGGCGAGCTCGAAGTTCCGTTCAATCACTGTTGAAGCAAGAACCTGTTCTGATCGTCCAGAAGCTGTGAGTGAAATGAAGGTGCGCGTTTGTCTTATATACGATCACAACATGATGCGTCAGTGTTAGTGAAACCAGCCAATCAAAGAACGAGCTGAATGAGGAAGTGGTAAAACAGTCAGCTGAGAGTCAGTAGACAATGGTGACAAGACATTTTAATGTTTTTCCACTTTTTTATATAATTAATGGCAAATCGAATCCAACAGAAAATTATCTATCATTCTAGATAAATGTAGACAGTATCAAACCTTTAAGAATGGTAAATTCGATGTAATTTTGTAATTAACCAAGGATTTACCATATTTACATTACATAAGGGGTGTAAAGCAATTAAACATTGAACAGTAAACCTGATTCTAAGATTCTCGCATTAAAGACATTATAGATAGATAGAAATTTTGGAAACGAACATAAATACTCAAGCATGTTGTTTGCTTTTGATCAAGTTGGCATCTGTGCCACATTGTATTTTCACAACAAACATTTCAAGTTTGAACCTTAAACTGTTTACGGAAAGGATGAAATAACCCCTGCCACACTTGGCTTTGATCACTTGGGTCAAAATTATCAAACATCTGTGTTAAAATAGTGAAATAAAATAGTTTAATAAGGCTTAAAAATGTAATTTTCATCGACATGATGCTAATCAAAAAATATCCCAGATGAATTTACTGTGCTGCGTTTGTTACATGGTATGATAAATGTCATATGGGACAGTCTTCCAATAACCATAATATGGAGTTGTTTGTCTTTGTCCATTTAACTGCCTTAGGGTACAAAGGTAATCTATCATGTGACAGTGACTAAGCATTTTAGTATCAAATTGCATATGAGACCTCAGTTTGTGTCAGCAATAAAAAAACATACGCTCACAAGACGTGGCATTCTGCTGTCTCACTGTGACTCAGCAGCATTTCTCCATTCACTTCCTGTTATGCATTACGTTACTATGCTTGGAACTTTAATGAACTCGACAGGATGTGTAGTGTTCATTTCAGTTTTGAGTTTAGTAGCACTGAGTAACAGAAATACCAGACCAGTTTTCTGATTTCATCTTTTTAATTACAGTTTTCATTTAAGCAACTATATCCATATAATAACCATACCAGCGCTCTCTCATATATCAACAGGGAACTGAAATTCACTTCAATATGTAAGTGCACATTGTGTTTAACAAATAATTGTTAGTTTTGTACAGTAATGACAATAAATTTTTTAAATTTCTTACATTGTAAAAAAAAAACCTGATTACTCATCAAACCATTATTACGGTTTTGAAATAAACAAGTTAGACTAGTTATCACAGTTCTTTATTTGTTAGAATACAACTGTCTATCATGGGAAACAACAAAAAAAGTAATTTAGTGAAAGTGAAACATTCTCGTAACATCCCCAGTCACTCTCTATTGTCAAAACGGCTTGTGTGAAAACTTAACAGAATGTACTACTGCCCCCTCACCTCCTAAAACTAAGTGTTTTTATGCAGTAGGGATCCATATACTCTTCCAGACCACAGCCTTCCTCCAAAGCTCTTCTTGAAGAGAGGGATCTGAGCAGGCCCAGTTTCGGCCTGCTTCCTTCTCCTCTTCCTCTTCACAGTGTAGCCACAATCGTTTAAGGGGACTAATACAGGAGTATTGAAGAAACTGACAGCCCTAAAAAGAGAAGTTCCAATAAGACCAGTGCTGACAGAACATCTTCCCACGTTCAAAGCAGTCAAAATAGCATGTATGCTTATACAATTCTATAGAAAAGAAAAGAAATTAAAGCTGCAAGCAGCGATGAAAGGGCCCTCGCACCCGGGCTCACCTCCACCCGTTGGCCTCAGGAAAACAGCGAACAGTGGGCGACATGCATGTAAGCGAGTAAATACAGGAGAATTATGGCAAAATCATGTAAAAGTGCCACACTTCCTGCTGCCAACAGGTGGCGCTATAGCTAACTGAATATTGTCATATAGATGTCTTCAGGTCAGGACTCTAATAAAACATTTGAAGTTTGGGGCAGATCAGACATTGTATGTCCGAGTTACAACAACTTCCTGTTTCATGGCGAAACATCGAACTTTGCCAGGCCGCCACAAACACGTCCTTCAGCGAAAACTCTAGATCTTCGCAATTTAACGTCTCAAAGGCCTTTAGATTAGACTGACCAAATATGATGTTGATCCGATTAAAGCTCTAGGAGGAGTTCGTTAAAGTACAACATGTGGAAATGGAAAAAACTGCCAAAATTTTGTAGAGAAAATTCAAAATATCTCACTTCCTGTTGGGTTTACAAACTTTGCACCCAGGGGCTTTTTTGTAGGTATTGGGCTGTTACATCTGTCTACCGAATTTCATAACTGTACGTGAAACGTAGCACGAAGGGCGCTTAATTGAAATTTTGTTGGTGGCGCTATCGAGCCATTTTGCCACACCTAATTCTGAAACCCATATCAGATGTAAATGTTCACCACTTCTGACACGTGTGCAAAGTTTCATGAGTTTTTGAGAACGTTTAGGCCCTCTAAAATGCGATTCATTTTGGAGAAGAAGAATAATTGGCTGAGCAATTCCAATAGGGGGCAGATCAGACATTGTATGTCCGAGTTACAACAACTTCCTGTTTCATGGTGAAACATCGAACTTTGCCAGGCCGCCATGGACACGCCCTTCAGCGGAAACTCTAGATCTTCGCAATTTAACGTCTCAAAGGCCTTTAGATTACACTGACCAAATATGATGTTGATCTGATTAAAGCTCTAGGAGGAGTTCGTTAAAGTACAACATGTGGAAATGGCAAAAACTGCCAAAATTTTGTAGAGAAAATTCAAAATATCTCACTTCCTGTTGGGTTTACAAACTTTGCACCCAGGGGCTTTTTTGTAGGTATTGGGCTGTTACATCTGTCTACCGAATTTCATAACTGTACGTGAAACGTAGCACGAAGGGCGCTTATTTGAAATTTTGTTGGTGGCGCTATCGAGCCATTTTGCCACACCTAATTCTGAAACCCATATCAGATGTAAATGTTCACCACTTCTGACACGTGTGCAAAGTTTCATGAGTTTTTGAGAACGTTTAGGCCCTCAAAAATGCGATTAATTTTGGAGAAGAAGAATAATTGGCTGAGCAATTCCAATAGGGTCCTCACACCATCAGTGCTCGGGCCCTAATTATGGAGCTCACCATCTTTGCAATATCATGTCTCTGCCAAGGTCAAATACTCAGTCTTTTCTATATTTCAATGTCTACTTGACCCATTTTAAGAGTGGAAAAAAAAAAAAAAAATCCCCTCACCTCTTTACTTCCCCAATACCAAATGCTTTGAATAACACTGTGGTTGGCAAGTGCTTGGGTCAGTTGATCCCTGCCCCCTGTTATTATACTGACCAGACCAGCAGGGATATCAGAGGCCTGCAGGACCTTTGAGCAAAAAAAGAAAAAGAAAAGTTGAACCCATTACAAACATAAAGAATTAAAATGTGGAGATTTATTCTGAAAACTGAACATTAATGGAGGCATCCTGAGGAGTGTGAAGTGTCTCCTGCTGCCATAAATAAATATACATATATAAAAATGTGCTTATTGATAAATTACTGCTTCTTACCTATAAAACCCTGAACGATCTAACTCCTTTGTATTAAACCGATCTACTTTCATGCTACAAATCCATCACCCTCTTTAAAGGGTTAGTTCACCCAAAAAACTAATCCATATGGATTGAGCAGTTTAGTCAAAATATTCTGAAGAGACACCATCACTTTATATGATGAACAGATTTAATTTAGGCTTTTATTCACATATAAACAGATCAGTGAACATAAACAGAAGCTCAACCGAACAAGCTTGACTCGTGAGAACAAACCTCTTGCAGAAGTTTTAAATGTGCAGCATAACATACGAGAATGAACCTCATTTGTTCTCTGTCAAGCAAACATGCTTGAGCTTCCGTTTATCACAACTGATGTGTGAGTTGATGAATGTTTATATGTGCGTAAAAGTCTAAATTAAACCTGTTCATCATTTAAAGTGATCTAGTTTTTTCAGAAAATTTGGACTAAACTGCTCAGTTCATATGGATTAGTTTTACGATCTCTTTATGAACTTTTTGAAGCATCAAATTTATAGTTGCGTAGCTGTCAATGAAAGGACAGAAATCACTCAGATTACATCAAAAAGATCTTCATACGTGTTCTGAAGATGAACGAATGTCTTTCGGGATTGGAATGACATGAGGGCAAGTAATTATTTATATAAAAAATGTAGCAAACCTGTATAAATTCAAGAGCTGGAAGAGGGTATTTTTCACTTGGCACCATGACAACAGCATTCCCCATGGCAACAGCTGCCCCCAGCAGAGACACCAAAGAGAGCAGTGGTTTAGAGCTGGGGAGAATCACTCCCAGCACTCCTAAAGCCTCAGGAGTTGACAGGGCAGAGCCAGACTGGGGCGGGAACTTTAATAAGATGGACACGTAATTTAAAAAAAGCAGGCAAATTAAATCTCTGGTTAATTGAATAATCATTCCAACACTGTATGCTCTTACTGGAGTTCCACCCTGTTCTTTATCACAACGTGCAGCCCAGTCAGAGAGCCTGGAGATGCTAAGCTCCACCTCTTTCTCTGCCTCTTCAAATGAGATGCCGGTTTGAGTTTGGATTGATGTAGCCATGTCCCGCCTCCTCTTATCCAGGCTGGCGGCAAGTGAATAAAGGGACTGAGAGCGTGTAGCAGGGCTCTTCTTTATCCACCTGCAATGACAGCAGTTCATCACAATAGTTCTGTCAATATTTTCCATCAAAAAAAGGTTGGCTACCAAAACTGGTCCATATGTTTTATTTTCAAACCGACAGGAACTTTTCCATATGCTCTTACCCAGGTTGGACTTTAACGGCGGCCTCTACTGCATTCCGGACATCCTTTCTGCCTCCATCTGGACAGTGAGCAAGAACAGCGCCCCCAGGGGCCAACACTGACCTGCTACAGCCCGAGTCAGCTTTGCGCAACTGACCGCCCACTAACTGTGAGTAAAAGCGAGGGACACTGTGAGAGAGGGAGAAATAAAGAGAGAGAAATGGGTCATAGAAGAAGACAACAGGAGGTTTGAGTTTACCAGTAGTGGTCATTTAGCATGACACCCCATAATCAAATCACCTCTACGTCTTAGTACAGCGTGTTTTTCAACATTTATAAAGGTTGCACATTCATTAATATCAATGGAAAAAGAATCGAAGGCTGGGTGCATTTTATTTTGTGATTTGATTTACTTGACCTATACTGTTATCATCATCTTTCCTTCTGCCTCTATTTTTGGCTTCTAGCAGGTGAAGAGAGTTTTTTTTAATGACAGACCATTTATTACATTTCTAAGGTGCAGGTAGTAAGTGAAGTGTGAGGAAGTATAATAACCTATAGTACAGGAAGCTGCTCAGAAAATGTTTCCAGCAGCGTCACAATTCATTTTCAAATAGAGAGGTGAGTGGAAAGTCCCACACAATCTGCTGCTGGTATTGTCAGTAACAGTAACAAGACAATCTTGAAAAATATTAAAATTTTGGTACAGGGTCATTTGGTGTCAAATCACCCAAATTTCATAAACTTTCCCAGGTAAAGGCTCAGATACACTTCATTTTCCACATTCTGCTCTGTCTCATGCACAGTTGAGCATGCAAGCCCTTCAAAGCATACTCTACTGACTGTGAGTACAGATGGACCTTTTTTGAGCACCCAAATCTCTTATGCAGTTCGTGCGGACACTAAACTCTGGCTGCACGTGGATGGTGTGTGCACGGAACTCAGCATGGAGCCGCACCGAGCCCATATCTCTGATACTGAACCATATACACTCTTAAAAATAAAGTTCTTTATTGGCATCAATAGTTTCATGGAGAACCTTTGACATCCATGGAATCTTTATATTGCACAAAAGGTTCTATATGATGAAAAAAGGTTCTTTAGATGATTAAATCTTCCTTCACACTAGGAAAAAATGGTTCGCTGAAAGATTCTTTGGGGAACCCAAAAAGTGTTCTTCTGTGAAACCACAGCAAAAACCCTCATTTGGAAACTTTATTTTTAAGCGTGATTAAAAATAAATAAAAATTAAGATTTCAAAAAGTTTAAGATACAGAATCTAAAAGGATATTAAGATGTCTTTAACACTTGAGGCACACAAAACACAAAAAGTGCCTTTTGCCATTTTTTAAACGGTCACCATCGGCACATAAAGCAACAAGGGTTGCTAAAGTCAATAGATATTACTAACAGATCTACCAATCTCTGTACAAAATAAATAAATAAATAAACCTACAGTATTTACAAAATGGTGGATCACTCAGTAAATATTCATTCATGGTATTTTAATATTTTGTCTTTATTTATGTATTTTTTTCACCAGAAAAAAAGAGCTAATATTTTAGCCAGGGACCTCTGGTTGAGTTGACACGGAATGACCCTATAGAGATGAGGTGTTAGTGCTAAAATCTAAACTCAATAAAACTGAAATACTGGCGAGGATTGACCTTTAATCATTTAGATGTTTATACCAGCTGGAACAGGTCTGTTTGTATTTAAAGGTTTATGACATTATCTACTAAACTTATATTCATTTCTCAGTTCACCTTTAAACTATGAGCCACAATACACCCACCTGGAAGGATCAAAACCTTCAGGTATCATGAATTTGGATTCCGCAGAGCCAAAAGCAGCATAGTTAATAGAGCTGGGACTGGAGCGAGGGAGGGAGGGTGAAAGAGATGGCCGAAGGAACTGATACAGCCCCTATAGAGGAACAGAAATCACAGAGTCAGACATTCTGAATCAGACACCAACCAAAACCATACAGCCAATCAGAAAAATAGTACAGAAAACCAAAAGAACAGAAACAAAGGCCTACACACCACTGAAGCTCATTCTCAGCACATGAAATGTCACTTCTTGTCATTTTTATTATATACCTCTCTGCCTCCATCGGTGCAGTTCCCGCTCTCCCTGCGTCCGCATAGAGGCAGTGCGGGATCCATTACAGAATGACAGTTCACCCACACCGACCCCAAGTACAGACTATGGAAAAATAAAAAAATGAGGGTGTGAGAGAAAAACAGATAAAGATCGAAGATCAAAATGAGATCAGGACAACAGACATATGTGACCAGGCATGCACCTCTTCGCAGACTCCAAAGCCAAAGTCAAATCTTCAGTCCAGATGGAGGCAGCCTGACCATGAGGACTGTGATTTCCTACACAATCACAGTAAACAAAATGTTCAACAGAAACAGGTTTCTGCAGGTTTTATGAAGGTAAATTTAAGACATTTTAAGACCATTGAAGAAAATTTAAGGAATAAAGTTAAGGGAACGTAACATGTCAATATGTTTTCTAAATGTAAATGTCTAGGAAGCACACAATGAGTTGTATTAGCAACACTTTTGAAGTTTGAAGCAAATTTTGTTCAATTTCTCAGAAAACAAGACTTCAAGGCAGTCAAGTAAATGTATCTTGATTTAAAGGTGCTATAGAGGATGTTTTCGTCGACTGAGAAACCAAAGACTGTTACTGAGTTTTTGAAATGAGCGCATGCGTAAGAACACCCCCCTCCTTCACAGCTCATTTCGAGGGAACGCTTCCCAAAACTCGTGCACGAGTATTGGAACACGAGTGTTTACCACCGGCATTCGCTGTGTCGTGTTAGTGGATTCATTATGTCGGACTCACCGCAGGTAACTCATAATCTGCAGTTGTTAAGTAATATTGCAAAAATGTATAAAACAAAACATCCTCTTTAGCACCTTTAAGGTTGTTTACATATTTGTACTGGAAAACAAAAATCCTGAGGAAGATCTTTTTTTGTTGTTGTTTTAGCAGTGCATGCAATTTAATTTTGCATCTGTTTTATTTATTTTTTGTTTTAGTTTTACTGCTTTAATGGTTAAATAAATTGTATAAGTCAAAAAGCACATCCGTACCTATTTTCTGCATCACGGAAATCATAGGGCCGTAATTTAATGCCATGATAATGAATTTAACACTCTCTGCATTTAAGTCATTTTTAAGGTCAAATTAAGACTTTTAAAGGCATTTTTAAGACCCACGAAAACCATGTGTGTGTGTGTGTGTGTGAGATTATATATATATATAGACAATATCCTTCATATAAATCTGTTCTTTTTCATTTAATTTCATCCTCACCAAGTGTAACTCCCTCAGCAGAGCTCCTGAAGGATATGAGAGGCAGCACAGGGCCTGGAGGAGGTGAAATCACAGACTCACAGGAGGGAGCCAGACCACATAGTACAGTAGGGGGGTAGAGACCACCAGTAGAAGGAGGAGAACATGGCTGGATCAGCTAAAATATGGAAAAATAATAATAAGAAAAAAAAAAGATGAAAGCATTTGTCCAGTAAATGCTGTAACAATCTGTGCTCAAATATTTCTTTTGGTGACATTTAAATTAAAAAACCACACACTGTTGCCCCCTGCTGCTGTGCCTCCTGAACAACAACATCTATAAGTTTCCTGTCAGTTTCAGTGACAAGAGAAACACATTTCATCCCGGCCATTCTCAACTTGAGCCTGGCCACAACACTGTCCATCACTGATTCCTGCACAAAGAGCACCCAATGGAACTGGAGAAGAGAAAGAGAGAAGCAGGCAAAGAGATAAATATTATATATTTTCTACAAAATTAACAAAATGTTCTATACATGGCTCTTCTGCAGTGGTTTTCGATCTGTGAGCACCCCCAGTGGACCATGGCGGTAAGACAGGAGCACTGTCAACTGGGTTTACTTTTGAAAATAGCCACTAAAATAAATAAATAAATAGTACACATTAAATATTAAATAACACATATATAAACACCATATATTATTTATTTTCATATTTTCTATGCTGCTGAAAACCTTGGAAACCGGTTATATATTGGAATAGTTTTACAGTTTAATAGTTTTAAAATGTTTTTGAAAGAAGTCTATTATGCTCTCCACAGCTGTATTTATTGGATCAAAAATACAGAAAAAAACAGTAATACTGTGAAATATTAAAATAGATGTATTTTGTTTCTTCTTACATCTCTCTTCTTCTTAAAGGCCAGCTCTATCACTCCATCCACAGCACTGTCGAGGTCTGCCGAATCAAAGATGATAAAAGGGCACACAGAGTTGTGTGTGAGAGAGAGAGTCATGGGTACTCCCCAGCCAGCCGTTGCTTTAGCCACAGCTTCTCCGGTCTGTTTGCATCCACTATAGGTCAGGTAGTTCACTTGTGGATTTTGAGCCACTTTGGCAGCCAGAGATGCTTCACTGCCTGTCACCACATTCAACACTCCAGCAGGGATTCCAGCCTCCATAAACAGCTGAGCCAACAGAAGGGCAGGAAGAGTGGTACTCTTGCCAGGCACTACAATTACAGCATTGCCTAGGGACATAAATATAGATGGCAAATAAATAATAGTTGGCCCTCAGTTTGGTTTGCACCATCACCTCTTATTCAGATAGGATAATTAACTGCTTACATTTACGAGCAACAACTCCTCCTAATGAACTATGCCATTCTAAATCATGAATTATGAAAATGAAAATTATGAAAAATGTCTAAGAACACAAAATTTTACATTGCCGATGTTCAAAACACTTTCAATACTAAGGTCAAGAACAAAAGGAAAAAACATTTATAATTAGTAGTATTACCTTTAAATGTGAAACATGTAATTTTTCAGTGCAACTAAAAGAATAGCCAAAATTCCAGTTTACCACTGGCTGAGCCAGGAAATGACATGTATGCTCAAATATTTCACACTTTTGAATACTGTGTACTGTGTTCAGAGAACCTAGGTCGATTTTATTTTTCCTTAAGTTATTTAAAATCAGGTTTTAGGTCAGGACTGTCTTTTTTATGTCCCTTTATTCACTATGGAAGAGTGGAACTGACATGAGTGAAACTTCAAGACATGAAAGTGTCTGTTTTAGGAGAAAGACTCACCCATAGATAGGGCTGGTAAAACTTTGAGCAGAAGAAAATATACAGAGCAGTCATCTGAAACTACCACAGCCACGACACCTTGTGGAGAAAGCAAAGCATGACATCAGACTCACCATCATGCTTCCTGCTTATTTTCTCACAAGTCAATTACACATTTTCTCTCTTTTTAATATGAGTTCTGTCTCTCAGATTCATATAAATTATTAAACACGCACGTACCTTGCGGGGTCCACTCAGGCATGAGTGTGTCTCGTAGTTGAGCCCAGCTGGCGTAGTATTGGGCCAGTCTAATGAGCGCCGCAGGAGAGGTGGAAGACTGAGAGAGCTCACACAGCTCAGATACACACTGACTGTGTCTTTGCAGAACACTGGCCAGCCTGGGGCGCAAACATATATTATTAACAATGTTAAGCTTGCAATTATTGTGATAGGTTAATTTATGACATTATTTTGAGAAAAGATCTAGTACTTGAGAAACACTTTGGCTCTTTGGTAACAGCTCAGTTCACTCCAGGTTTTGAAGCCTCCAGCTGCAGAGGAGGCAGCAGACGCAACATCCTCATCTTTAGCACAAACAGTGCTGCAGACCACCCCTGTTGTAAAGAGAGAGACGAGGAGGGCAGGAGAAGTTATCTTTTCATTGCAAAGAAGATTGGATAACAGATAAGAACTTGAGGAAAAGTTCAAATATTGTTCACCTTTGGAATCAGTCACATCCTGGGTTTGCCTGTCTGCAGGGCTGGAAAATTTTCCATCAATGAAGAAGCCAAGACTGCGAGAGTGCTTCTCCAGCCAGGACTGAGGGAGAGAATGACATTTTCCTTATTTGTTTAAGTGGAATGCACATCTCTCATAAATGAGAAAGAAATTATAACACTATACACATGAGAATTAGGTTCAACTTTTGTTGAAAATTCTAATTTCTCAGATAATTTATGCTTCAAGCTACAACCATGTTTGATTTAAATAAATAAACTGTAGTTGGTGTGTTCCACCTCTTTGAGAGAACCAATAGATTGGCTTTGTGAAAACAGGGTGAAGGTTGCAGTAGATCATTCACAGAACATATGGCTCTCACAAAATACATGAACAGTTAACAGTTTTGAACTTTGCTCACAGTATTTAAAGGGATAGTTTTACCCAAAAATAAATGAACTAACTTATATTAATGTTGTTTTAACCTTTATGACTTTTATTTGTCTTTTTATAAAGGGTGATAAAAGGCTTAAACATTGACAGTCTCAGTCACCTTTCATTGTAAGGCAAAAAGATGCAATGGAAGTGAATGGTATCCGTCAGTTCGTAACCTTCTACCTAACATCTCATTTTTGTGTTTTTCATAAGAGTCACGTGGATTTGGATGTTGCGGATGAATAAATTAATGAATTTTCTTTTTTAGGTAAAGTATTCCTCTTTAGAGACATGCATTAAGAAGGACAATCCGCATAGTATCGTTTTTAATTCAAATTTACATCAAGAGGACCACCAGCATCACATGCTTTTCTCGTGAGCTGTCATATGCATCCTGTAGTCGTCACATGTAAATCATTTTCACATTAGGTGAAAAGGTGGAAGCATGCTGTTATGATTTAAGTAATAAAAAGTTGCCCATTTAAGATACAAAGATAATCCCCCCCGACGAGACAGCGCTTTACCTGTGCAGTTGCAGTGCTGCTGCTGGATGATCCATACTCCATAGTCTGAAAGATTTCGTGCACAGTCTTTGTAGAAATACCTGCCATAACAAATTAAAACTAAAGAAATAAAAATTGTTACTGACTTCTGAAAAATATGCCAATTCAAATAAAATAAGAATACTGAGCGTGCAGTGATTTTATCACCGCAATCAGATGTAGAAGTGTGCAGAGCTGTACTAATGACAACAAAATCTCGATCGCAAAAAACACGTAAATGTTAAAGAAGTCTCACTATTTCAAAAGAATATTCAACGTGACTTCTCACGTCCACGCTGGAATCTCTTCCTGGGTTGCATTGTGTTGCCAGATTGCACAAAAGAATCAAGCAAAATGGTCTGCCATAACAAGTGCCCCAAAACGTGAAAATGAGCGAAACAAGGTTTTTTTTTTTCGATTTAGTCTAAATGGATCACCATAGAAAACATAAAACGCATAGATTAAATAAGACTACACTGAAAAACTTTATAAACAGACGATCCCAAAAACGCTGATAGTACGTGGACATGGCAACACTGGTTGTGGTCTAAGTCAAACTAAACCCCTCCTAATCATACTATTGGACAAGAGAGGAACTCATCATTTACAAAAATACTAACAAAGACTAAGTGCATGGCTTGTAAACAACATATAAAACTAAAGAAAGATGAAAAATAAATAAATAATAATAAGTCATATTTTTTTAAAGCTCAGGAAGGCGTCCATAGTTGCCATCTAGTCACGTTAGCAGTGTATCCGACAAAAGAGGCCTCTGGAGGGCGTAGTCTTCGAAATGAGGCAGTTGTTAAGCTCCTCATTTCCACAAGTCAAAAGTTTCGAAAAGTCCTGTCCTGAAATAGAGTGGGATTCCCCAAGAGCTACATCCAGTCGAAAACATTAACTGAGAAAACTAAACAACAGCAATAATATAGATATATTTTACTAATATGGCTTGCGAAGTCTCGCAGGGTAAGTGACTGTGTGTTTGTGCTCTTCAAGCGATGCTAGATGTTTGTTACTAATGTTTCTCTTCGATCTACAGATGATCAGATTGGAGAAGCTCTCCTAATCAGGTATGTGTCACTTCGTAAACTTATGATTTGTTTGTCGCGTTTTTACTTTATTATAAACTTAATGTTTCCACTAATGGTTACATTCATTAAATAGGTAGTATTTTATAAATCCCTGTTTTATAGCAGCCGAATTTAGAGATGTTATACAAAACCCCAACATTTGGATATAAATTATACCTTGAAAGAATAGAAGCAGCATTTTAGAATTCTTAGAATTACTTGAATGTAAAAAACATACAAACACAAGTAACCGTGACCTTTATCTCTCTCTCTCTCTCTCTAATGACAACTATATAATCCAGGAATTGGTTCTACGTGGCAACTTAATTGTCAGGCAACATAATTGACAGTTTCCCCATTTTGACATCATTTTAAAAGGCAGACCTTGTCTGGCCAACCTTGTATTATGAAATCATAAAAATATTGTAAACCGTAATTACCATAGTTGACGGTCAATTAATATACTCCTTGATAACAGGTTATTGTAGATAAAATATTGAACTAAACAAAGGCATCTTTACACAGAAAAAGCGGCACAGAAACCAACTCTGAAGCGGCATAAAATCACAAAAATGTGCATTTACACAGACTGTTTAATGCTCCTCTGAAGCGGCATGAATGCATTTACACAGGAATTAAAATGGCGGGAAACAATGCTTTGAACATAAGTATTTCAAAACTTAACAAAATTAATTTAAAAATAATTAAATAATAAACAATGAAATATAACTCGAAATAAAAAAATACGAAAATTTAAAGTAGTAAACTGCGTGCTATATCTTACGCTTTGATGTTTGTCATAATAAAAATTGAACGATGTAACAAAAAATTATACATTATTACACCGGGTAGTTCACAACAGGATTAAAAGAGGTCGAACATTTTTTTTTTTTTTTTCAAAGAGACAGAAACAACAAATGATGCTAGCATTTGCGTGTATCAGGCAGCAGCAGATCACCAGATAGACCGTCGTGTGTGGGTGAAATATCGTTCTCAAGGAGATGATTTTTGGAATATAATGTAACAGTACACAACCACAGTGACGCCGATTGTGTTAAGCATTTACCTTATCTGAGAAAAATGTAGCAGCGCGTTGATCTTACAGTTTCTTCATGGGAAGATTACAAACGGCGAAAGCCAATTGATGACACACGACGATTCTCTGCTGTTATTTTGGTGGTTTTGCTTCACGATGTGAGTACAGGACTCTTTTACTTCAATGCCCCTTGTTGGAAGACATTATTTTTTATTATTTGCCCTAAGTTATATGTTTCGTCTCCTGCTTCTTGAATCTCGCGCCGCCTGAGCTGACTGGAGTGATTTTGGTTGTCATGACAATGACGCAGTTTAGAGCAGCTATATTTCGCGTTCATTTACACTGAACCAGAACAGTATCAGACTCGCCTTTGATACTAGGGGCTGAGGTGGGTCAGACCCGGCGTATTTTATGTCTTCTTTAACACGGCATTGCGTCTTTACACTGAATTCTGAGCAGGTACAGACCCGCTTCAGAACAGCCATAAATCGGCTGTGTAAAGAGAACAGTAATGTGCTCTAAATATCACAGAAGAAACTAACATCATGTGGTGCTGGTCGTAAGTTATTGTTGTTCAGGGTTAGTAACAGAGTTGATAGGGACAAAATGAAATATTTTCTTAAAGCTGCAGTCCGCGATTTTTCCTCTTTGTCGCTATCTCTTGTTTGAAACCTGCAATTGCAATCATATGCGGAACAGTTATCTGTATGTGCGTTGTGCCTCGGCACAGCTCGTCAGCGCGGATGAATCTAATGCTTGCTGTAGGTCACCGCACAAGTGTGGATACTGAACTTGAAAGTATGACCAGTATAAGAATTTTCACTGGAAAATATCATCTGAACACGTAAGTAACATTTCTGCCACTTTTGTTCTGACCAACTGAGGAAAAAGGCATCAGGTCTACAATAAATCACGCTGCCAAAGATGATTAAATCTAACGATCGCTTAGCTCGGATCATGCCAAACCGTGCAAATTATTATTACTGTTATACTTTGTTCTCAAATCGTTAATGTTAACAACATCAGCATTACTATGACTATGTGTACATTAGCGTTACCTGTAGTTTTAAATTTCTGTAGCCACTCCACAGTCCAAAATCTTTTGCTTTTTGACTACGGGGGAATCTCCAGTTGTCATTGATGATTGTCATTTGGAACTTTCTGGATTACAATCCGCCATCAAAATGATATGTTTAATTATTTCAGCTGCTGTGAGAAAAGGCTATAAATGATCCGCTACCGGCAGCATCCTCACATGATATAACTGACTAGCCTGGATGGACTCCTTCCTTTCTGTTTATGGACGTGACGTAATGACGCACAGAGGAACTGCTGCATGCTCAAATTTCCTGCGGAAATCCGCCATGACGCTCTTATTATAAAACATTATTACAAGCATACTGTTGTGAATCTAGACAAGATAATTAGATCATTTTGAACACTGGCTGGTTATGTACTTGCTCAAAAATTGATTTTTGATTATTTTTAACCAAAAAAAGTTACGGACTGCAGCTTTAATTACATTTTTTTAAAACTTTTTTTTTAGTATTTAGATTTTATAAATACATTCAATATAGATAATATTGCCTGTAACATTTTTTTATTCATTATTTTGACCTTGAGACCCACTTATTTAAAAAATGGACACTAAACTGTAATTTAGGACTCAACTTCTAGCAAACTGAAACATATTTCTGTCAGATCATAATGCTTTCCCCTGTAATAGTACCTCTAAACATTTGACTCATGCAGTTAACTCTTTCAGGGTGGTAAGACATGAGGTGATGAGAGTGGCAGCTGAAGGAAATGCAGCCCCACCGGCCCTTCCCGAAGATCAACCAATAAGCAACAGCCAGGACCAGATGCTTGTTCAACAGTTGGCAGAGACCATTAAAGTGATTGGTGATAGGCTCGATCAGGATCAAGCATTTAACGAGTCAGTCTGAGATTTGAATCTTTGCCTATCTTAAGTGAACATCAGTGTTGTTGTCTATACCGGTTTTTAAAACACCTGGTTTCTCTTTCTGTTCTTTTAAACTCTCAGCATGATTGATGGTTTAGTAAAAGTGGCTGACAAAAGCAGTTTCTGGAAACTTGTGGAAAAGGTTTTCACAGATGACCAGATCAACTGGGGGAGAATTATAGTGCTGTTCTATTCAGTCGGAAAACTGTCTGCAAAGGTATTGGATTAGTTAGATCCTGCATGTTTCTATTGTCTTTTTAAAAAATTATGTTAATATATCTGTTGTTTGTAGACATGCATCTTTATGTTGGTAATTGTATAGTAAATTTGTAACATCTAAGCTCCTGTTTGCTCTCAATAGATGGTCCTCGCACACTTACCCAGAATTGTGTCAGATATTCTGACCTTATGTCTGGATTACTTTAGGAGAAATCTGTTGGAATGGATTCGCAAAGTGGGAGGATGGGTAAGAAACATTTATTACATTATTGTTTCAAATACTGGAATATAAAGAAGCATTTGACTTTTGTTTTAATCTTCATCTTTAGAAGATGGGTCACAATATCACATTTTTGTACCCCGTAATACAGATGCACAGTATCCCTGCATTGGCCTGTTTCTCCTTTGAGCAATTTTCTGGTTCTTCACTAAGAAAATATTTCCCCTATTTTGGAGCCATGTTTTCCTTCACCTGTGGCTTATTGTTAGGTGGCTTCATCATCTCGAAACTTCAAAAAAGCTAAGAGAGAGAATGGAGATACATCAACAGAAGTATCATGTCCAAAAACTTGAAACTATGCAGCAATGACATAAACTGATCTGCATTATGATTTTGTAATTTGCCCCTTTTTATTGTATTCTGCCTTTATTTTATATGTATTTATACTATTTTGTAAAAAAAGAAACTGAGTTAAAGAAAGGTATTTGTTCAGGATTGGGACAGATTGTACAGGGATAAGAACTGAGCCGAAGTTTTTTATTAATAATTGTCATATGACATACAATAGTGGTTTTCTATGATGTATTTTGATCACTCCCTTGTACAATACTGTAATACTGACCTTTGAAAGTGATTGAAATTCCTAATTTCTGAAAATGTATGTATTCCTGTCACATAAGGGTTCAGTCACTAGCTATGTTTCCATGAATTTTTATGTGAATTTTGAGATATTGCATAAAAACGCTGGATGGAAACATCAAGATGCGCATAACTTCTAATAATGTGCACAAAAAACTACGATGGAAGAACATTTACTGAATAAATCCCTTTATATTACTACACAAAGACAACATCTTAAAAATCATATATGTTTGAAAAAATCTTGACTATAAGTCACTATATATGGCTCTTCACTACACTATACCTAAACCCACCCGTCACAGGAAACTAACGTAATTTTAACATTCTCGTGCTCTGTTCGATTATTGTGTACACTAGTTATGGTCCAGGTCTAATTTATAAATGGTTTATGATTTATAAAAATGTTTTTAACCGCTATTTTTTTAAGACTGCCCCCCCTCCTTCCCCTCTTGTGGGACATTTGCAATTACACATTTATAATATCTTAGTCTAAACCTAACGTAATCTTGACAAACTATCATTTGAAAGCTTTCAGACTCTAGTTTTCATATTTGGTGACTGATTTTCAAAAGAAATGACAGAGCAAGATAAATAGCGATAGATTCTTCATTTGTGATGTGGTGCCAAACTATAACGCCGATTCTTTCTGTATGTTTTATTTATATGCGTTTTAGAGATTGAATTCAAATCAAATATTAACATAACAGCCCAAACCTCTTCTGAATAGGAAGTCTACTTCATATATATTATGAAAATTATGGAACTATATGGTTCAAACCACACAAACCATATAGAAATCGAAGAGTCATTATGTAGTCACCGGTGGAGTCTGGATGTCATCTAGTGAAAAAGTTTGGTACTGTGCACAAAAAAATCTTAACCAAGTTCTTTTGAGATATCAACCTAAAATTTAGCACAGAACTTTTATTTTCTTTAAGTTTTAGAGTTTAACATGTTTTTTAAAATACATATTTTATATAAAATATAAAAAATTATATTTTTATATTTTAAATTGTCATAAAAGTAAACTTCTATAACTTTTTTGAAAACTTTACTTTTACAATTTTTCAAGTCATTTTCATGTCTATGTTCAAAAAGTGGGAAAGACGATTAACATGTAAAACAACTTTATATTTTCACAAACTTTGAAAATAAAAAGTTGTTAAATTCAGCAAGACTAGCACTTCAGTACTAGAGTTGAAAAGCTCTGATAAACAACACAGTAGTGTTTTATATTTTGGGTCTGTAGTTGCTTTTGAATGGCTGTCTATATGGGTCAAATTGACCCACGAACAGTAAGATTGTATAAAATTTCTGTATGCACATTTCACAACACATCAGTGTGTTGAAACTTTGCATGCATGTATGTTCATGACCCTAAATGAGAAAAAGTCACAAAATTTCAAGAAGAACAACATAGGTTAGATAGTAGGCCTATAGATAGCTCTTTTTTTACCATATGTGGCTGACAAAATATTTTTCAGTATTGAAATAAGTGGTAAATGCTATTTTTTTTCACAAGGATAGTTAAAAACAAACATAAAAAAAAATAAAAAAAATCGTATTATTTTGGGTCTGTACAGTTGCCCTAGAACATTAAAATATGCGGGTCGAATTGACCCACGAACGTAACAACAGTAATTTTGTGTGTGTATGTGAAAACATATCAGCATGCTGAAACTTTGCATGCATGTTCATGACCCTAAATGAGAAAAAGTCACAAAATGTCAAGAAAAAAACATAGGTTAACCAGCATTTAGGTCAACCAAAAAATCAAAATGGGTCAAATTGACCAGCAACATAACATGGGGGGCATATATATTAAAAATGTGTCTCAAGTTTCTTTCACATTTTTAATTTCTCACAAAAACTCATTCTGTATGATTTATAAGCCTTTTGAAAAATGGGGACATGGGGTAATGTCCTCATAATTATCACCCTCTCCTTGTAATATGACATATATTACATGTCATTATACAAATTTGTGTCCTGATATGTCGAAAACACACACACAGAGAGAGAGAGAGAGAGAGAGAACTAAGTGATTTTGCCTTAACAGAAGATGTGATTGATAACTGGACTAATTGTGTACTAACCCCGTGTATATGCTACGCACATTTTTCTGAGCTACATTGTTGTGTCTTGTGAATGGAGTAGTTTGAGGATGAAATATAAAAGGAAATGTAGCAAACAGCATTTGTTTCGCTTTTATTTTCAGCACAGTGTGACGCTAGCAGTGAAGATGCGGAACTGACGGCAATTTTCTAACAGTATTAAAGGCAGGGTAGGTAAGAAATTTTGTTCCAAATTTGTTTAAACTTTCTATATATATACATGCATAATTAAAATGTAAGAACTCTGATAAAAAGAGTATAAAAATCGAGTGACTCTAGACCGTTTAATCTGTATTAAACACAGCTCATTATTTCCATCCGGGACGAAACATAGGATTGGCTTAGGCGGCTGTCACTCTCTCGCAACCATGGCAACCACCCTTTTGCCACACATGACCTGCCCACTTGCGCGCGCACGTTTGATTTGGGGAATCCAAGAGGCATGGATCCTAGGAATACCAAAACAATGGCAGAGAAACAGCAAGCTAAATTCACAGTATCGGCCTATGCAGTTAGTGAAGGCAAACCAGGCAAAAAAAGGAAGACAGTAACAGTACAAGAAAAGGCAATGAACAAAAAGTCTTTGGATAAACAAAGAAATAAAACGCGAGTTAATATCGGCGTGGCTTTCCAGCGATGGCGAGAACTGAGGGAACTCAAGGGGCTGAAAAGTGACTCCTTGATGGCTTTATTTCTGCTGGACAGGTAAATCTTTCTTTTTGTATTTTGATCATACATATTTTTTTGTTTATTTTTTCATGAAGCATGTGTCATTAGCACACGTAGCTGCGTAATATAACTAACATAACATTACTTAGCGAGCCGTAGTAGAGACGATAAATAATGATAGCTATAGTGTTGAATTGTGCATAATTTTACCCTCTGTCTAACTCTTTTACCATGTTCACCTGTAAGTTTACCTGCACGTTTTTTTTTCGCCTTTGTTTTGTTTTTATATTCTCTACCTATGTTTACTGATGTCTTTATCTTGTATCTGTGTGTGTCGTACACACTTTGTTGTATGTGTGTGTTATTATTTTGTGTCTGCAATGCAGTTGTGAGTTGATATTTGAGTGTATGTTACTCTGTTGATCTGTAGAACAACGTATATGTTATGAATCTTACACGAAATTCATCTTCATCACAGTGTAAATGATGGTAATGGAAAACGTGTATCATGCAACCTGTTTTTAGCTTTGCCTTATAGATAGCTCGTTAGCGAATCAAAAAATATATATTTTAAACTTTACCAATATCAATATGCTAGCTTGATAGTGAGTACTAAAATACATCTTGTTTGTTTATCTTCATAAGTTTAAAGTTATTTTTATTACATGTGATACTGACATGATGTCACTACATGCACTGTGCTCCTTCCTCTCCGCTCGTCTCAGGTAAATAATGCGTCTTCCAGCTCAGTGGTCGGAGTCACACGTTCATGCGTTTTGGGGGCGTGGCTTTGGAAGGAGCCCAGAAGGGAGGGGGTGGAGTGAATGGAAATAATGAGCTGTCTTTAAAACAGTCGTGAGAGGTCTACAGACACTCGATTTTTATACTTTCTTTTTCAGAGTACTTACATTTTAATTATGTATTGATATATAAATAAAGTTTAAACAAATTTTGAAAAAAAGTTTTTTATACATTTTTTTGCCTACCCTGCCTTTAATGATTAAGACATAAAGACGTACTAAACCAGTTAGAAGTTTGCGTTATGTTTAGTAAACCAATCGTACAGGACCAAAGAGGAAGATAGGAAAAAGAAGCGCTCATGGCATCAGGTATTCAGACGTTAACAAACCGGCTTTTGTTTATTTATTAACGTGAGCTAACATGGAACCCAGTTACATTTACTTTTGTATCTTTTAGATTACGTGTTTTCAAACAATCTCGTACTTCGGTAAGTTTCACACACATACATAGCTATAATTTTCATATTGGCTTGTAGACTAGGCTATATCGACCTATTTGTTTAATATTGAGCATATAACTTTATAAATAGCCTATAAATAAATAGCATACTTGTAGCTAGGCCTATATATTTAAAATGAATATTTAAAGAGTTTAATAGTGAAAATATTACAAATACATAACCTACCTAGATTCATATGTAGGCCTATTCGTTGTGGCATTTTTAATGGCATTCATTTTAAGCATTGAATAAAGTATGATGATATCACATTATCAGGTAGCCTAGTTTCGTTTTTCATTCAAATCAACGATGCTTGCATATTCATGTTTTCAGATCAGTGAAAGACCAGGTACAGAGGGCGGGAACATGTGGCGCACCTTCTCTTCCTGAACATCAGCCAATGAGTTTGGAGAAGGAGCAGCTCCTGGATCAGATGGCTGAACTCATCAGAGACATCGGCGACTCTCTCGATCGGGAGCCAAAATTCAATGAGTTAGTATCGAAAGGTCTTTTTTGGTATACGAGCATATTACTGTATGTAATAATTATGGAAGTCAATTTTTTTAAAAAAAAATATTAGAATTAATGTGAGATAGTTTAAGAAATAAAGTTGTTGGAAATGAGTTGCTATTAAAGGATTAGTTCACTTTCAAATAACATTTTCCTGATAATTTACTCACCCCCATGTCATCCAGGATGTTCATGTCTTTCTTTCTTCAGTCGAAAAGAAATTAAGGTTTTTGATGAAAACATTCCAGGATTATTCTCCTTATAGTGGACTTCAGTGGACTCCAGATAGTTGAAGGTCAAAATTACAGTTTCAGTGCAGCTTCAAAGGGCTTTAAACGATACCAGACGAGGAATAAGAGTGAAACCATCGGTCATTTTCGAAAAAAAAATGTAAATATATATGCTTTATAAACACAAATGATTGCCTTCCAAGTGGTTCCACCAAAACTGCACTTTCGTATTCTTCAAAACGCTTACATTGTATGTCCTACGCCTTCCCTATTCTACTTACGGAATGAACACAGCACCAGTTTATTTTTTTCCGTAAGTAGAATAAGGAAGGCGTAGGACATACAGCATAAGCTTTTTGAAGAATATGAAAGTGCGGTTTTGGTGGAACCACTTGGAAGGCAATCATTTGTTTATATAAAGCATATACAGTTGTATTTTTTTTTCGAAAATGACCGATGGTTTTGCTAGATAAGACTCTTATTCCTCGTCTGGTATCGTTTAAAGCCCTTTGAAGCTGCACTGAAACTGTAATTTTGACCTTCAACCGTTTGGAGGCCATTGAAGTCCACTATAAAGAGAATAATCCTGGAATGTTTTCATCAAAAACCTTAATTTCTTTTCAACTGAAGAAAGAAGGACATGAACATCTTGGATGACATGGGGGTGAGTAAATTATCAGGAAAATTTTAATTTGAAAGTGAACTAATCCTTTAACTAAAGTGGCACTTTTGAAATATAAAGTCACAAATGAAAATTGCAACTACAGTTTTTTTAAATTATTATTTTCAATGGAAGCGCAAAATGGGCTTCTAGAATAAATGAAAGAGCAGGTTTGTTTTTTATCGATTATGTATTTAATTTTAGCATGGTCGATGGGTTTGCACGAGTGGCGAACAGACAGAGTTTCCAGATGCTTGTAGACAAAGTGTTTGTTGATGACATCACATGGGGGAAAATTGTTACTCTGATCTGTGTTGTTGGAAAATAAATTGCAAAGGTAGGTCTATACAGTGCTTTCTTTACCTATACCGTCATTTGTGTGTTTCAGTGCCAAAAGTGCTCAAGTTTTGTGACCAGCTGTTATTTTTTTGTTTCACGTAAACAGATTCTTGCTGATTATGTCTCAGGAATTGTGTCTTGGACACTGGATTACTTCAAGGACAACTTACTGAACTGGATCTCCAATAGAGGAGGATGGGTACGATTTGCTAAACATGACAACACTTGTATTAAAGGGATAGTTCACCCAAAAATGAAAATTATCCCATGATTTACTCACCCTCAAGCCATCCTGTCTTTCAGAACAACACAATCAGAGATATATATTTTAAAATATCCTTAGTCCTCCAAAGTTTATAATGGTTGTGAAGGGGGGGGGGGGGGGGGGGGTCGTGTTTTGAAGACAAAAATAATGCATCCATCCCTTAAAAAAAAAGTAATCCATATGACTCTAGGGGGTTAATAAAGGCCTTCTGAAGTAAAGCGATGGGTTTTTGTAAGAAATTTTTTAAAAATGTGTTAAATTGAAATAACTAGCTTCTAGTGGACGACCGTACGCAGAATGCGCAAGTCGATTTGCGCCAAATGAGTAATCCTCTGACGTGATGTGTGACGCAGGATGTGGGACTGTTGTAAGCTCAGACACCTATCACGGTTCAAACAAACAGGGCTGTGTAACAAATTTAAGCTCCTCTTCTCTTATATCAAAATCCTCCAACATTTCTCTTTAAAAATCATCATTTTAGACTTATAATCCGTGACCGGTGATTTGTTTTGCTCTATCCTCTGCCGCCTCCGTGTTTGTCATTACGTTGTGCGTCAGGTCAAAGATACTCTTCCGCTGCAAATCGACTTTCATATTCTGCATATGGTCGTCCACCGGAAGCTAGTTATTTGAATCTATAAAGTTTTAAATATGGATATTTTTCTTACAAAAACGCATCACTTTGCTTCAGAAGGCCTTTATTAACCCCCTAGAGTCGTATGTATTACTTTTTTTATGGATGGAAGCATTATTTTTGCCTTCAAAACGCCCCCCCCCCCCCCCCCATTCACAACCATTATAAACCTTGGAGGACTACGGATATTTTTTAAATATATCTCTGATTGTGTTTGTCTGAAAGAAGATAGTCATATACACCTAGGATGGCCTGAGGGTGAGTAAATAATGGGATAATTTTCATGTTTGGGTGAACTATCCCTTTAACACAGAATTGATAAGACACATCTGTAAAAGTTATTGATTTAACTCTTTTGAATACCTTCAGATCAATAGTATCGCTTCCTTGGCTCATTACTCCTTTGAGCGAGATTTTGGTTCCTCATCCAGCCTCATCTCCCTCTCCTCTGGGGTCCTCTTCATCAGCGGAGTACTGCTGGGTGGCCTCATCGTCTGGAGACTAAACAGATGTGCTTGAGAAGGGTCAGTGGAGGAGTGATGAAGTACAGTCATGTGAAAAAGTTAGGACACCCTATTGAATTCCATGGATCTAGTGCTTTGGCAGGTCTTAAAATTAGCTAAATAAAACGTCAAATGAACAGCAACATGTCACAACATGTCATTATTTATTTAGCAAAAATAAAGCCAAGATGGAAAAACCATGGGTGACAAAGGACACCCTATGTTTCAATTGCCTGTAGATCCACTTGTAGCTGCAATAACTTGAAGTAATCATTTTCTGTATGACTTTATCAGTCTCTCACATCATTCTGGAGGAATATTGGCTCACTCTTCTTTACAACGTTGCTTCAGTTTATTGAGGTTTCTGGGCATTTGTTAATGCACAGCTCTTGCCACAGTCAGGATGAGGTCTGGACTTGACTGGGCCATTTCTTTTTCAGCCATTCTGTTGTAGATTTGCTGGTGATCTTCAGATCATTGTCCAGTTGCATGACCCAGTTTTGGCCAAGACTTAGCTGTCGGATGGATGGCCTCATATTTCACTCTAGAAAACTTTGTTATACAGAGGAGTTCATGGTCGACTCAATGACTGTGAGATGCTCAGGGCCCATTACTACAAAACAAGCCCAAAATCATCACCCCTCCACCAGCATGCTTGACTTTTGGTATGAGGTGTTTGTTCTGGTATGTTGTGTTTAGTTTTCACCAAACTTGGCACTGTGCATTATGGCCATCTCCAGTTTGGTCTCATCTGTCCAAAGGACTTTGTTGCAGAAGTTTTGTGGTTTGTTCAGAAGCAGCTTTGCAATCCTAAGCCATGTTTTGTTAGAGAGAAGAGGCTTTCTCCTGTCAATCCTTCCAAACATGCCATACTTGTCCCGTTTTTTTCTAATTGTACTGTCTTGAACTTTATCATTTAACATATTAACTGAGGCCTGTAGAGTCTGAGGTGTAGTTTTTGGGTTGTCTGCAATTTCTCTCAGCATTATATTGTCTGATCTTGGGGTGAATTTGCTGGGACGTCCACTCATGGGAAGACTGGTGTCTGTTTTGAATGTCTTCCACTTGTGAATAATCTTCCTCACTGTAGAATGATGATGGACTTCAAATTGTTTGGAAATGACCTTGTAATCTTTCTCAGATTGATGGCAGCAAAAATTGCTTCTCTAAGATCATTGCTGATGTCTTTCCTCCTTGGCATTGTGTTGTGTTAATACACACCTGAAGGCTCCAGATGCTCAAACAGCAGAGCTTCAGCTTTTATAGAGGTGATCAAACCTCTTAATTCCTATGTTAACAGTAAGGGTATCCTAAGTTTGTCACCCATGGCTTTTCCATTTTGTCTTTATGTTTGCTAAATAAATAATGACACGGTGTAATATGTCAAGTGTTGTTCATCTGAGGTTTTATTTTCCAAATTTTAAGACCTACCAAGGACCAGATTATTTTTTTATTATGCCCTGGTACAGAAAACCATGGAATTCAATAGGGTGTCCTAACTTTTTCACATGACTGTATAAACAAAGGATAGATGCAGGGATTTACAAGGATCGGTTTGGTGACCAAATATAGGACAAAAGAATGATTCTTATAAGAATATAGACAAAGTGTGTAAAATATTGTAATATACAGTGTATGATCAGGCAGGAATTATAGACATACTGTGATTTTTTTTGTTTGTTTGTTTTTTGTTTTTTGTGCATCTCTCAGGACATGTGTGTGAGGATGGTTAAAAGAAAGATTTGGGATGAGGGCCTTTTTCTTACATTTAAGTAAGTCCAATATGGGACATACAGCAACCAGCAGAACTTGAAATATCTTTTGAATTGTTCACTGTAATTTTGAGGTCACTGTTATTAACCTCATTACCTCATTACCTCATTTTCACTAGTGCAACTGTTTTAATTCTATGCATTTTGTTAAAAAACACTCTTAATAAAACAACAAAATCTGATCTAATCTGGGCCTAATTAAAATGGATTGGTTGTGGATCAGTGTGTAAAAATAATGCTTTATAAATAACCGTCTAATTACACAAAATAATGTACTATAAATACGGTGTACAAAAATTTGAACTTTAATTGTTTCAACTTTCTCAATAATGTATTTGCATTTATTTATTTATAAAGCACCTTCCAGGCTACACAGTAGCTCCAAAGTCCTGTACATTAATAATAAAACAAAACAATAAAATAAAGAATACAACAACCATTAAAAGAATGAATTAAAATGTGAGAGAGACCAGGTGAGACTTGAGCTCATACTTAAAGATATTTAAAGTTGGGGAAGATCTAACAACAAAGGGCAGGTTGTTCCTCGGACCAGCGACATCAAAAGCACAATCACCCTTAAATTTAAGATGTACTCGGGAAATAGTTAACAGGAGCTTATTTGAGGATCTTAGCATTACATTGAAATTATAAGGATTAATAAGCTCAACTACTGTAAGTATTCTGGAGCAGTTCTGTAAACTGCTTTAAAAACATATATCAAAATCTTCTGTTGAATCCTATATTGCACTGGTGAGGATAACAGTAAAATGGCATTAATAAGCATTCTTGCAGCAGCATTTGGCTATTGTCCTAAGATTAAAAAAAAAAGCAGTTCCAAACCACAGTTTTATCTGTTTATCAAACTTCAGCGAGGAATCAAAAATGACTCCCAAATTTTTACTTGACCCTGTACTATAAGGTCCTAAGTTATCCTTTACAGTCTTATTACAAACTGTATGGCCAAAGATGATCATTTCTGTTTTCCTTTCATTTAATTGGACAAGATTATCGTCCATCCACGTTTTTACTTCCTCCAGACATTTAAGAAGTGTTGCCTCTGAGTCATTACTATTCCGCCTCAAAGGTACATAAATTTGAGTATCGTCCGCACATAAGTGGTAAAAGATACGATATTTTTTTTAAATCATTCCCAAGGAGAGCATAATGTAGATTAAGAAAGCTTAAAGGTGCAATATGTGCAAGTGTCCTTGAGCCCTGAAAAGGGCTATATGAATAAAACTTATTATTATAATATGTAGTGTTTCGTCCGCTAGAGGTCGCCTATTCAAAACAAAGGTGTAGCTTGATGACGCCAAGTTTGAATGCAGAATCTTGGGACATGTGGTCTCCACCTCACAGACGGTGGAAATGAATCGGGATAGTACTCAGGCAGAAATCATGTTCATGGATGCGATTATTAACATTACTGTAGTATGAAGCAGAGCAGGACCGAGTGTTGTGGGAGCTGAACGAGGCCCCTGGAGCGATTGTTAATGAGAGACGAACGCAACACACGCTTCATGAGCAGAGGAACTTTTATTATGCCACAGTCGCCAGCGCCGCTTCCGCTTTTCCGGTCATGAGGTAATGCAGAGAATGAGGTAATGCAGCTCTGTTTATCATATTAGATACATTTGAGTGTGTTGAAAATGATGTTATAACGTTACTCTGTGCGTTCGCTTGACGGCTGCTGTGAGACACTTGTTACACAGTGCAGTAAAATAGATCGATTTTAGAATATCATATTAAATTCTGGATGGCTTGTGTCGATAAATGGCATGCAATTAATTTTAAATCGTATTGTATGATGGAGAAAATTATGTATAACTGTTAATAAAAATAAAGCTGCATCTGATTATGCTGTTAGCTACTTGACAAAATAGTGTTTTCCTCTGAGGCATGGTAAAGCATGGTGCTTGCAAAAAAATCAAGAAAATTAGATTTAAACAATAAGACTAAACATGTTGAGCTGTATTTCTGTCCATAAATGTAAGAAAACAGTTGTTCCCTTGTCTATTAAAACATGTAATATATTAAAGCGTATTTGGTGTTTCCATGGTTTCTATAAAATAAAACTGGAAACCGAGGATAACGCGGATATGACGCCATTGATAGGCGACTCCTCACACGTCCCGAAGCCTTGGTTAAAATTTCAATTTTCTCACGATTTACAAATAGTTGGAAACATTTGGGATATTGTAAGTACTCAAGTGAACAAAGTATATAACACTGGTCTAGTGGTTTTTGGATATTTTACTGCAAAACTTGTACATATTGCACCTTTAATGCAAAAGTCCTGCATTAAATAGGCTAGTCCTTGCCCAAAACCCACATTAGGAAAATTATTGTTAAAAAAAATCATTTTGACATTTGCTTAAGAAGCAAATGAAGGAATTACATTTATTCTGAAATGCTAGAATTAAAAAAAAAAAAACATCAAATAAACGAACAAAAACAGAAATAAAAATAAGTAAACACACTAATTATTCTGTAAATGTGTTCTTGAATCCCAGAGTAACATAAAGAAATCACAACATTTGAAGAATCACACAGGACACATGTTGAAAATTTTGGCATGAGCTTTTAACATTTTTATTGATTTTTTGATAACTTTTTCTTTTTAAATTGGATTTCATTTTTCTAATTGTTTTTTTTTTTCCCTATCTAATGGAGAAGATTTGATCAGGTAGGTTAGCATTCACGTTCAAACTTTCATACTTTTAGTAATATAACGATTTTTAAGTCTCAGTTTTCACAAACTCTGTTAAATTATTACAGTTTATTAATTTTTTTCTTTATACATTTCAAAAATATAAAAGGTAAATAATAAACATTCCATTGAAATATATTTTATACAGTTCTTGATATTTTTTTCCCTTTTTTGTATGACAATAAAATTGTATCCAGCATCAATCTTAATAGCATAGAACTCATCCATTTCTTTTAGGGACCTTCTCTTTCTCACTGGCCTCTCTTTCTAACTCTCTCTCTCTCTCTCGTTCTCTCTATCCCTGGGGGGTTGGGGGTATATGGTTAGGGTTGCGCTCAGCAGTAGACACAGCAGCTCCATTAGCTGTGATAGTGCAATGAATTCCCCCCCTTTAAACAAGCTACATAAAATAACTAAAGTATAAAAGGACAAGATACAAAAACAGGTAGTGCATATTGGGCCAAACTATACTATAACAAATGTACAGACACACGCAGTGAAAACTGAGTTCCTGCAGGGTGTTTTGCTGACATCTGCCCTCACAACTGCTGCATCTGTTCTGCTCTGAGTCTGTGGAAGCTCTGATGAATATTTACTACAGATACACAGACATCGCAAATATCATCTTGAAAACAATATATAAACATGTTAATAGAGTCTTTCGAAATGGCTAGCATAGAGCCACAAGTTATATTTGGTACGGCTACATTTTGAAGAAACGGAGAAGGGTAAGGGAAACCAGAAACAATATGTTCTTTCTTCCTCTCTAAATGTCTCTGAGAGAGAAGTCACAGAGTAGAGAGCCCAGGTGAAAGAGACGGTTACCTCATTCTGGCCATTCACAAATATTCACAAGTTATGTCCTCATTGTATTCCATGCATGCATTATAATTCAAACAATATGATAGAAAAACACAAGAACAAGGGATGCAAAAAAGCTTCTTCCTCAAAAATTGAGAAGGAGAGGGAACAGATGAGAGGGGGGCAGGGGATGCAAACAGGAAGTTGAGTAAGCGTGGAGACTGATTCTGGCTTTGTTCTGCTCCTCTCTGATATGTTTTGTATTTGGGTTTCAAGTAAAGGTATGTGAGCGGTCAGCCACCTGGAGGGGTTGTGGTCTCATTCACACTAAGACAAACCCTCATGGGAAGCTTTTGCAGAGAGAGCGTGTTTAATTGATGTGGCTGTTTACATACACATTCAGGGAACAGTTTCAGGCACACTGGGTTCTTATTAGGGATGAGATGAACACGTCCCCCCAATTCCTAATGGCGACGATGAGAAAAAGCTGGCCCTCCATCATTATTGCTCCAAAACACCGTCCAATTTGACTTTATGAACAACCAGAGAGGTACACGTTTTCTTAACCAGTCAGCAAACGTTTGTGAGATGCAATTTAGAACTGAGTACCACATATAAAACAAGTTCTGATAACATATATATCCTACATACCCTCTGAGATGAGTATATGCTTACATATAAATGTATATGCTAACTCGAAAAGTGCATGAGTGTCTTCCTGCACCCTGAAGCACGCAGGAAAGACATTGCAAAGGACGTAAAACAGGCCTGACATGTTAACAGAGAAGGAAAGGGAGTTCAGTGCACCACTAAAGAAAGCGACATGGCTACTACAGCTGCATACATCTGTCGCACCTTCAAGCTACTTGGGCCAGCTGCTAACGTTTGAAGTAACACTACACGGTCAGCAGAAACGCTGGCTCTTGTGGTGATGGAGCTGTATCTGTGTCGTTTTCCCTACTTGGACACACAGCACCGGTAAACAGACATCAGCCAGCTGGCCTGAGCACATGGCATGTGTGTGTGTGTGTGTGTGTGTGTGTGTGAGAGCAAGGTCTTGCTTAGGTGTTGCATAGGTAGTTACTAAACTAAGCTTACATTAGATTCTGAATGATAAATACTGACAGAACATGGTCATGAGATTTTAAGACAACAAATGACACTTTAAATGACATAAATCAATGTAAACATACTCTAACACCTAACCAGACTCTTTTGAAAACAACGTGGTTCATATCTTGTTGGTGAAACAAAGAAGACAAGGAAAGTTCTGCTCACATGTGTAATCTATGATTTAAAAGTGACATTGTTGGAATTATGTCCTCCTCTCACACAGGATAATGCTAATTCTAATGCTAATATCAGAAATCTGCTGCTAAGTTAATAAGGAAGTCCATTTTGGTGTGGCATGGCTGGTTTTAGTGGGTGCTCAGCATATGCAAATCATTTTTTGAAACTTTGATAGTAAAATCTAGTAATCCAGAAAATATATATTAAATGATTGAAAAACAAAAATCTTGTCAAAACCTTGCAAAGCTCTGTATCCCGCAGAATTATTCAGAAAATATAGAATGAAATAAGTGCTAATGTCAACATCTTAAACAAAACCAAGACAACTTAAGAACTACAAAACCATGTTCAGGGATCTGAACCAGCATGTTCTCCTGAGCACGTTTGAGCTCAGATGGTGGCGCTACTCTCACATTATGGCTTCCTGATTGGACAATAGTGCTTTGTGATGTAAGTACTCAGGGTCTCAAGACACAGCAGTTCACACAATGCTAATATTCACTAGATTGATATTAAGTGGACTCAGGCTCACTTTTGATGGATAAAGCTTCGATTTACCCACAACATGTGGATGAAATAAAAAGAACAAACATTGCAAAACAACCCAAAACTTTCCATCGGGACTCAACTTAAAAAGAAACCTTCACCCACAGCCTTAAAATCCCCTTCCACCTTGCTCTTTAGACCCATAACCGTCAAAAGAAAAGAGCCCTGTAGGTGTCGGAGGTCTCCAGAGGAGCTGTCGTGCCACTGCTGGAGGCTGCCATGACTGAGGGAGATCGTGAAGGGCAGAGCAGAGAGCCAGGAGAGCTCAAGTAAGGGGTGAAACGGCGGAGAAAGAGAAGAAAAGAAATGTCACTTGAAGCCATGTAGGGAGCAGTAGTAGTTAAAGGAGTTTGTCTCGTCATTCAGCTAGACTCAGTGGGGTTTGTTTATCTTTTATCCAACAAAACTGTGTGAATCTTGCAATCCTATATATTTTACATTATTCTTTTTTATTCAAAAACAAAATATAGAGCCTCTCTCTTTTTTAAATATATTCTCTTTTTTTCTTCTTCTAAATTTAGTAGCATTTAGCATAAACTTGTATTGTTTCCATTTGATTTCGGTGTTTAGTGATTCCAAGCCCTCTAATTTGGGGTTCAGGGCTTGCAGAAGTCATGCAGTTTAGTCATGCTGGTAAACAAAGTGAGAAAAATGCATTTTTAATTTTCTCTTTTTTTTTCAGCTTTTGTTCATAGTTCATCCAGTCCACTTAAAAACCCCTCTGTCCTTCAACGGGTGTCATGCACTCATGTTGTATTTTGTGTTCCCCACATGAAGGTGAAAGACCTGCGTTTTTCCTCCGTGAACCCATCCACTGGTCCAGAGTCACCCATATTGTACTGTGCAAACAGAGCGGTCCTGTCTACGGTTTCCTCTTGCTCCTCTCAGCATGATCTCTACCATCTTTCTCTCTGTTTTTTTTTTTTTCTTTTTTTTTTTCTCATTCATGCCATGCAGTTCATCTACAGTGGAACAGAAATGCTGAGATGCAGAGAGCTGAACTAAGAGAGAGAGAGAAAAGAGAGAGGCTGACGCTCTTTTCTTCATAGCGGACAAAGTCACCTTTCCGTGGGCCCTGAGAAGGACACTCTGAACAATTGGATGAATGGGGAAACTGTTTGTACGATATAGGAATGAGGCAGGCCAATGACGCCGCTGTCTATTTTCATTTGAAGCACGTGCAAGATCTCCAAAAGTTAAAGGAGTGGAAAAAAGTTTGGCTGATAAACTGCTCAATCGAAGTGCTTGATGAACTCGCCTGTGAATGTGTGGTTGAATTGCATAGCGTTGAAGAGCATGATGGGTGTTTTTCCACACATTATTTGTATCTGAGACTGGATTGAGGGTTTTGTTGTCCACTTTCAGGTGCATTTATCTTGGTGGAACACCCCACAAAAATAGTTCTCATCACTTTAAAATTGCATCCATTTCCACCAGGAAGGGTCTTGCTAGGACATACTACAGTTTGTATGCTGAATCCCACCCTTTTCCCAAGGACGGCAATTCCGGTAGGAAGAAAATGTGTTCCACATCCTCCCAGGACGTGATATCTTATGTTTATTGCACCTATGTTGGGGGTTTAAATTAGTAATGGAGAGATGAACGTTACAATGTTTTCTTCAAGTGGGTTTAGCGCAGCACTCCTTTCATCTCTCGTTTTCTCTCTTTCGCCATCTCTAATTCCTGCAGTCACCCCGGTGTTTGCCTCTGGACAGGTTTTGCAGTTGGGGAGCTCGAAAAATGGGGCAGTTCAGAAGCTCAGCACTGTAGGGAAGAAAAGAGAAAGACAGAAAGAGAGGGGAATAGGAAAACGGAGGACAGGAAAATCAGTATCACATCACAGGTTGCATTGGCTCAATACAAACGCATTAAAAGCTACACACCGCTAGAGGCTATCGCAGATGACAGTCGTTTCAGACTGCGCAACTGCGAGAGCCAAAGCTAAAGAAGCCAAACACACATTTTTTTTTTTTCTTTGTCTTTGTTTTGGAGTGATGTCCATAGAACATTATTTTCATAAAGTCTCCTAAATACCAATGTAAAAAAAAATGTAAATAAACAAAAACCCAAGTGTACTCATTGCAAAGCCCATGTAACATGCGCTCAAAAACAAAATACACAAATGCAAGACTCTTGGAATCACGCTCACAAAAACAAACACACACAAAGCTGAATAAAAGTTCCAGTCGTTGAGGGCCACAAAAGCGTGTTTTTAATCTAAGTGAATCAAATCAACAGAATCAATTAATAATAATCATCGATTTTGTCAGCCCTCTCGGATGGACCAGAACAAAGCAAAAGCTTACTGTACATCAGTGAACCCCTTCAACACAAAGGGTACGTCCCAATACGACTCACTATTCCCCATGAAGTGCCCTTTATTTTGACATTACCAAAGAGTGAAGCTAGCATAGGGAATAGAGAGCGAGTGAACCATTTGAGCACAGAGCCAAACTTTAGAAGAGCGGGAAAACAAAATGTCACACAATAAAAAACAAAACACTAAGCGCACATGAAAACACACAGTGTGACACACAGAACACCATACACACATTCTTACACTGAGAAGCGTTCAGCTCCCTTCCTCCTCTCTTTGCTTTTTTTCTTTCTTCCTCAAACTGTCCTCCATTTCACGATGCCTTTCTTCATTTGTTGACAATCCTCCCAATACTCTGTTCCCCAAACACACAATCTGTCCATCTGACCCTCATGCTTTCATGTCCTGATTTTGGTTGCGTCCTGATTCCACATAGGGTTTTTTTCTTTTTTTTTTTCTTGGTAATCCACTTATGGCAGACTATGTTTGAAAAGTTTTTTTCTTTTCTTTTCTTTTTTCTTTTTTTTTTTAAACAAATCACTGATTATTTTTCCTCGGTTTCTCATAATGTCCTCCGGGCTTTTTTTTTTTTTGGTTGTTATTTGGAAGCAGTAAGAGTTTGTAGTTGGGAATAAATGAAAATGAAAAATGAAATGACAAAATAAAGAACACCGTGAATAAGGAAGACTTGCAATGAGCGTTGGGATCAAAAATGATTTCATATTTACACTTATGCATGTGTACACGGGGTGATCGTAACTCATCCGTCTCTCTTTGTTTCGAATGACATCATTTTGGAAGCACTGGTATAGACGAACAAAAAGAGATTTACCTGAGTAGTGACAGGGGAGCATACGTCTGACAGAGACAGGGAGGATACTGGGTAATGTCGCTTAATCATTTGAACTCGACCTGCTCTCCCCGTTTCAAATGCCACATTTGAATCAAACAATAGTTTCTGTGCTGTTAACTCCACATGCAGAGAATTATTTACATTGTCCTCCGTGATCGCATGCAGCCTCTGCTTCCCAGGGCATCTGCTAACTATGCTAACTAGTGGCAGGGAGGCCTGGCTCTTCCATGTCATAACTTCAAGATTGAGATAAAGGGATATAAGTGGAGCTCTTCCATCCACTCTGTCCACCCTGACTACACCTTTACAGATAGACTACACACAGCAAAACCACAAAATGCACTAGGATGCTAAGTGCTAGCTATCTTGTATGTGTGGAAACATGCATTGCTGTAGTGAGCAGACTTGTTGGCATTAGCATCTTTCTCTCTGCTCTGATCAGTGTTTTTGTTTTAGTGACTTTAGTGAGTGTTTTCACTCATCACACAGGAGAGAACAGGAAATCCTTCTGGTCTGAGTTTGTTAAAAATGCCTAATGTATCTTTTTCTTTAATCTTATATAGAACAGGTAAACATTAAGGGCTAAAATCAGTATTCTCAGCCTCTAAAGTGACCGAAGAGTGCTAATGATCTACAACACCGAATGTCAGTTCATCCCCCATATAACCAGCAGAGGAGGCTAGAGGTTAACACAAGAGCAAGGGGAAACAGAACTACTACTCTCCTCGTTAATAATGCAAAACTAAGATGATTAAACAAGACTGATGAGGTCATGAGATGAGAATACAAACTAAGATGGAGTTGCACAGGAGCTGATACTGGTTCAGGGGCTCGGGTGTTCGTATGGGAATGTTTTTGTGAAGGAAGAAGTGGATTTTCTGTTCTAGTCTTAGTTCACAGTTACTGCTTCTTTTTGCATATATCTGATAAGCACTGGGCTTTCAGAATAGTTCTCTGTGAAAAGATGAAAAAGAATAAATCATAAAATGACCATTTGCAATGCTTTTGATGTCTAACAGAGAAAAGAAAAATAAATCAAACATGTACATAGTTAAAGCACATTCAAAATCCCATATTCAATACAACAGTCGTAATGGTCTCTGCCACCCAATAGCATCTTTGCATGCAAAACTAAGCCCCGCCCCCCACAGCAATCAAGTCAAAAATGACAGATTGGTAACAAAACAGCAATGAAAAAAAAAAAAACAGTTTGTACATTTGTTTCATGCAAATCATTAATATGCATGTGCATATGAATATACACATCCATATGTACACACAAACATACATAAACCTCGTTGTTAAAATACATTTTCTTATCAAAACAGATATATAGACTTATAATTTCCTTATTGCTCGCAATAGAAATCCATGCATGTGGAAATTACAAAGTCAACCTTCAAAACTGTACATATCATTAAGACCTCATAAAGAGCATTAAAAAACACAAAGGCAAAGAAAAGAGAGATGAAGAGGAGGAGAAGGACATGGAAGAGACACAAGGTGAGAACTAAAACGCTGTTTTGGCTGGACCTGAATTATACAGGGATTTTAGTCTCCCTCCTTCTAAACATACCAGGTCATTTAAGGTAATACATAACACACTTGCACTTGCTTGTTTTACAAGGCACCTTGTAACATAAATTTTTAATAGACACCTTTTAAAAGAATTAAAAATCTATGTTAGATCATTTGCCTCATACAATCCTGTGCAAAGACAAAATGCAGTTAATGCATATGTTCAAATGGAGTTCTAGAGCAAAATCAGATCTCTTGTATTATAATCTCTCTTATGATGGATGGGGTTTGGCTCAACTATATGAAAATTGCATGGTGTTACTGCATTTTGCCTTTGTATGGCTGAATAACATGTTGGTTATTCAAAAACAAATAAAAAACAAACCAAACACTTAATGTCTACTCTTGAATGTCTAACTGAACACTCCAGTTACACAGAGCACACGTGTGGCGTCGCATACATCCAGCAGATGGCCCTCGCTCACTGTCCTGAGACCTTCAATGTATATGAAGCATGTACATAAAGCAGTGCAGCGCACATGCAGATGACTAATGATTGGTGTTTTACTCGTTAAAGCACAGTGCCACACATCAGTTTGCTGCAGCCATGCAGATGCTCCATGTAATCAACAACCTCCATGATTTTCTTCACTCTAGCAGTGAACGTCTTTAACCAAGAAAGAAGAGAGGAGGGAAAGAGGAGTGTAACAGGTAATGCGGCAGTAGCAAAAACACATGAAAACAAAAGAAAACTATACGGATTCAAATTCAAAAGAATGATTACAGATGAACTGAAATAACAAATAATAATAAATCATTAGATATGGGTATGTAAAATATTTCAGTTGCAAGAAAATAAAATCATCTAAATCAATAAATAATGCTACTTTGCTTTCTGATCAAATTTTTGTCACTTATACCCCAGGTTTTCTGTTGTTTCACATGGAGAGAAAGACAAGAAGAAGCTTTGTGAGCTGCCATTGCAGAGATATCTTCACCAGAGGTGTGTTTTGCATCTGTGCACTCAAAGATGCAGCAGATCGACACAAATCCCCCGCACAGTGAAACATATGGCTCATATATCTGCATTACAGAGAGTTCATTTTGTCATCTTTTCTTTTTCTTCTCTTACTGACCGCTGTCAATCCAGCATCCATTCAATGTTCCCTCCTTTATATTGGAACGAAGGTCAGCATCCGAGAGACAGAGCAGGCAAAGTATATATATAAACAGAGAAAGAAAAGAAGGGGACCAAAGAGAAAACAAACTGAACTGATTCAAATACTGCATTCAAATAATAGGAATAACAGTAATCAGAAAATGATTATAATGAGGGAGGGTAATGCCAATGATGGTGATGATGAGGTCCAGCTAATTCTTGCCCTTAGTAGGAAAACTTTGAGGCCACTCTCTGGTTCACCACAGGATATGCGAATATGCAGTGAGGAGTGCAGTTCAGCTTGATATGTCTTCATATTTATGAGGAAATACCATAGGAAAGGATATATTTTAAAGGAAGTTCCTTCATGCACTAGTATACAAATTGGAAAGGGTCCAGAAGAAGTGCAGAAGGTTATAGGCCCTTAATAGGATGGCTCCTTCTTATTTTTTTTTATTTTTTTTGCCATGTGTCCAGACCACTGCTCTTTTTGTTTCGTGGTACTTGGTGTTGAATATGTAGAGAGTCAAAATACAAAAACCAACACATTAATTGTAGATCTCCATGCAACAGCACGATATCCTGTCCTCCCAAAATGTCAACTGAAAGCCACCCGCGCAACTCCAAACCCCAATCCGAATCGCAATGTCCAAATGCTTAGTACAAAAATAGCCTCTTTTTTTTTTTTTTGTAATGATCAGTACTCGGTCTCTCTTTTACAGTTAATAGTTGCACACAGTAAAGATTGAATGGTTCATCTCCAGCTCCTCAGGGTCAGAGGTCATCATAATAGTTGATATTGCACAAGAATGGTTTAAGCATTTTTCTTTGTCTTAAATAAATAGCATAATAATAATAAGAACAACGGTGTGAATTATATATATTTTTTTAAATACTGAGTGACAACAAATGTTGCTGTAGGAAATACCGGGTGTGAATAATTGTGGCCTAAGAGTCCTTGTGTTATAATAATAATAATACTCATCATGTTCTATGGCCTGAATCACCAAAAACTCCTTCATCACAGTCAAATCAGCCAAAATGATCCAATCCATTAATTCTCTACTGCAGGGCTTATTTGTACGTCCAAATCAGTCCAGCATACAGTGCATTCATTTTCAAATCTTCATAGCAGTTAAAGGGAATTGGGAGTTTAGATATATTCTACTTGCCTAACGGACATCTTTTCTTGCATGCACTTGAACTACTTGCATGTTGTCTGTGACCTATGACCTTTATCATTCCAAGCTTTGATATGAAGTGGATTTTTCAAGGCCTATAATGGTGTATCAAAGCTGATCTCAGCGACTAGTAGTCAATGAATAAGCCTGCTGGATCACGGTCTCGTTTTTTTTTTTAATACAACCAGCAATCAGGCAGGAACATGTGGGAAAGCCAACTACTGTCATTCAACTACAGGGAAAGATTTCCTACAGGGTACTCGTCGGTACTGCCTATGGACCAGTGAGGAGTTTTATCCTAATAATATTCAGTGCTTCTTTTTTTTTTTTTTTTCTTCGATAATAAGGCATAATCCGCTGACGTTACAGCATATAATTGTTTTTAGTTGCCTGTCTGAAATATTGCCTGAAGTATATGTGATGAAGTCGTTTTAGTACTTAAAGCTCTAAATCCCTAAATAAATTTATCCCATTCCCTTTGAGGCACGACATATTAAAAAGAGTGGTGTGTACCCCCACCCTGTCCAGTCAATGGAGGAGCGGAGGTGTGAGTACTTAGCATCATTATCATGATTATTACTACTATTGCGGTATGACGGTGCATGAGTGTCTTTTTTTCTGTTTATTTCGTTGCCTTTCCCTAAGATGTGCTACAGAATGGAGGGTATGGGGGATCGGCAGCGCCGCAGAGGGCCAGGGGACTCGTAGGGTTCGTAGGGTGGGTTGTTGATGGGGGTAATGGGGGTCAGGCGCAGGGGGGCCCCTGTCATCCCGGAAATATTATTCAGGCTGCGGGACTTCTCGTAGCCAGCAGCTACAAAAGGGGATGGATGGTTAATGGATAGATTACATACATCGGAGAAAGATGAGTGAATGGAATTATTATGGAAGCAAAAAATAGTTGGATTCATTCATGGAGAATGACAAAATTGTTATTTTTTTAAAGTTTGAAAAATCAGGGGAAAGGAAGAGGAGGAGAAAAACAAAACAAAAGGCAAAGAATGACAAAATGAGATGCAAATGACAGAAGCAGACAGACAGAAAGACAGACAGGGACAGACAGAGACAGAGACAAGGACAAAACAGGAAAATGAGAGTTATGAAATGTCATCAAGTTTTCTTGTCAAATTCTTTTTTGTTGTTGTTATGGCACAGCAGTAATAAAAAAACTCCCTTTAGTCGCAGCCACATACAATTTTCAGGGAGAGATAAGAGCAGATGTGTAAAAGAGCAGGTGGATGAAGCACCTGATGGCTGACTCAGACCAATAGTGAGGTAATGAGTGTAGCATCCAGGTGTTTGACCCAGTCTCAGACGAAACACTCTGCATTCTGATACTAGCACTGGAGTCCAACAGAGGAGTAGCAGAGGAGCTCCGTCTAGTCAAAGCAGCCTCACTCAGCACTGTGGGCCAGGTGAAGCTTGTGCGTTTCAGACTAAATGTCTTTCCATTATTAGCAGCAAATTCGTCTTCCTTCTACACATAAGTGTATTTCTGTAGATTAATAGAGACTTAAAACAGCTTCACGTGGCCCGAAAGTGCCTGAAAGCTTTCCTTCCACATCCATTTCTGGCTTTGGTAAACTTTGATTTTTTTTTCAGTCTGGCCAAACTTTCTTAAAGGGTTCGGCTTTCCTTCTTTTCTTAAGTCCAGTTTTGTTTTAATTTGGTTACAAATTCCCTTTTCAGGTCACAGTGTAGGTTATAATAATTGATTTTTAAATGACTTCAGAAGGAGTTCACTAAAAATGCTTTGTTTTATTTATTTTTTTTGCGTTGTCTGCATTGTTTTCGTTCTTAATTCACTAAAGAGATATTTGACAGCGTGACAGTGCAAACATGCCCACAAAAAAATGTGTTAAATATTATTTTTATGACACAATTTTGTGGGTCAAAGCGAAGTATGATCACAATCTGTCATTCTTTAATGTGTTGTTCCACTAGTGTGACCAAACCTGCATGAATTTCATTCTTCTATAGAACACAAAATAATATATTGTGAAAAATGTCTTCAGTGAAAAATTCAGCGGAGACCAGTGTTTTTTGGACCCCACTGACTTATAATATAAGTGAAAATTATATATATATATATATATATATATATATATATATATATATATATATATATATATAATAAAATCTTTTACATTCCACGGAAGAAAGAAAGTCATTAATGTGATTCTTTTTCAATAGGGTGTTAACTTATTTATTGTCTGTTTTTATGTTTTGTATTATTTCTGTCATTTTTGTATTTTTTACTTGTTTTTTATTATTTGTAGCGATTTGGGTATGAGAAAAGCGCATTATAAATGAAATGTATTATCAGTATTATTATTATTATTCAGGTCTGGCACGGCTTGAGTAAACGATAACAGAATTTCTCAGTTTGTGGCGAACTGTCTGATTGTGTAAGGGGGAGAACTGGACTCACATATTGCTGTTTTTTGAAAAAGCCAACACAAATTGATATGGAAGGAAGAGCTGGCACATTACATAGTAGACAACCCCCTCCGTACACAGGAGAACTTCCCACACGGACACAAACACAGTGAGTTAGAAGTCTTAACAGAACAAAACAAGAGACAAAAGCTCACAAGGAAGGAAAACACGGGGTGTTAAGAAGGTCCTACTGTCGTATAGTCGGCAATCCTATCTCCAGTCCCTTGTGTGATGTAGTTCTGTTAGGGAGTGTGTGTGTGTGTGTGTGTGTGTGTGTGTGTGTGTGTGTGTGTGTGTGAGTCTGACTCAGAGGGCTGCTGGGACACTCTGGGTGCTGCACAGCCACTTGTCATTCAAAATCTACGCCAAAGCATTGCCTATAGGAGCTGCAAAGGAAGGCAATGGTAGACAGATCTGGGTCATCATGTTCCTCACACCAGACCACTGGTGCAAGCCAGAAAGTGACTGTTTGCCACAGAGGATTTGAGGGAATATACATTTTTAACTATTTGTTGTTTTTAACTAATGAAACCACAACAGAGTCAAAAGAGTGCTCATTTACAGAGAAAATAAATAAAGTGTGTGTGAATGTCATGTTCTGTACTAATACCTGTGATGCAAACACTGTACAGATAAGAACACACTTCCTTCCTATTGCTAGACTTGTCTTTACCTCCCTATCAGCATTTGCTCTCTCTGAATGGGATTAATTAGGATCAATATGGCTATAGGCAGTATGTGTCCAAAAGCAATAAGTAGAGATGCACCGATACTAACTTTCTCCACCGATAGCCGATTATTCAGAGTGATATCTGCCGATACCGATACCAATAGTTTGGGGGTTCTGCCTTTTATACCTTCTTTTAAATTAATAATTACATTAGAATTAATAATAAATCATTATTTTGAAAGAAATGCAAATAAAAACTTAATTCTCTCCATTTCATCAACTGCTCACTCTAAAAAATGCTGGGTTAAAAACAACCCAAGTTGGGTTGAAAATGGACAAACCCAGCAATTGGGTTGTTTTAACCCAGCGGTAGGGTTAAATGTTTGCCCAACCTGCTGGGTAGTTTTATTTAACTCAACTATTGTTTAAAAATTACTGTATTGCTTAATTAAATATAACCCAAAGTATGTTGGAAATGAACATTTACTAATGTTCAATGAATAATTATTAAACAATAAACATTTATTAAATTGCTTATTAATAAATTTATATTAATAAACTATTAAATTTATATTAATAAAATATTAAAGCTTATTAATAAACATTCACCTTTTGTCTATTATTGTTGCCTGTAATTGCATCTGGTTTTTAATTTCCCAACTATTTTGGGTTCATTTTAAGCTAACCATATAGCAATTACAATAGTTGGTTTAAATAAAACTACCCAGCAGGTTGGGCAAACATTTAACCCAACCGCTGGGTTTGTCCATTTTCAATCCAACTTGGGTTGTTTTAACCCAGCATTTTTTAGAGTATCAGTTATAAACAAAAACATTACTCAAATTAATATCAACACATTAACTAAGTTCTGAAGATTGAATTCATATTTATAAACTTTCTGAATGTTATTAATTCATTAATTATTAATTAATTGCTACAAATATTGAACATCAAACTGTTTTTTTTTAGCATTTTCTTTACACAAAGCACAAATTCAGTGCATTTGGCCCTGACTATCGGCTGTTTTTAAACTATCGGCCAATAGCCGATCCTGTGAAAATTGTTTTTATATCGGTGCATCTCTAGTAAAAAGTATACCTTGCAATCTTTCTTTGAACAATTGCAATGTAAATGTGACGGTTAAAAAAAAAAAAAAAATTAGTGGTCCATTCTTAACATAGCTGCTTTATGACGATGCCTACATGGACACAACTATGCTTTTGGATTCCAGTTCAAAGATACCTAGAACAACAGATCTAGATACCTAGAATGCAAACAAAACAAAGCAAAGCAAAGCAAAACAACAAAAAACAAAAATCAGATAAGAGAACTGAAACAGATAAGTGGAAGAAGCAGGGGAAGAAAAAGAAAAAACATCAGCTGCTATTAAAACAAAAAATATGAATTGAGCTTTTTTGGTCATGGAAGAGCAAAAGTCTATGATACCTATGTTTTGTAAATTTTTGTATTTACTAACAGTACAATAATTCCAGCATAATCATTGACCTGTTGATTAATTCCCGGCATCACACGCACAGTAACACAACTCACACTCACCAGCCTTACGCATGCAACACAGAAGGGCTTTGGTGAGAGGTTATGTATGAAGAATTACAACAGTGTTGTGGACTGGTGTAATCAAGTCTTAAGCTCGACAGACTCTGTGCTCCTGCAGTTGTGTCTTAATAATTCAATGTGACTGTCACTGTAAGTGCATATGGAAGGCTTTGTCAAAATCAAATTCTCTGAAGGCATGAAACGCAGAGTCTTTACATGATAGCTTCATAGCTTAGCATAGTTTATGCTGGCTAACAATCATGCTACTAAGCACATAGAGATGATACTACTGCATCCGTATGGGAAAGCCCTTGATCTGACATGGATGAAAGTCACTCTCTGCCGTGTGCACGTACCTCACGTCAAACTTTAGTGACACTACGAGGACTGTACGAGTGGCCTGGGGGTGGGATGGAAGGTGAGTGTTAGTATGTAGCACAAATATTAACCGCAGGATGGTTTAGATATTGTACAGCAATAAAATAAAGTTTAATATATACTGTGTTGAACACTTTGCAGTAAACAGCATGTTAAAGAAAGGGCATCTTTTCATATGACATCTCAATGGCCGAGTGAGGAAAGTTGGAGCTTTCGAATGCTTTTTAGTAGTCGGAAATTCATATTTATGGTTATGACGTAAATGCACCATTATAGTCAATAAAGCTTTAACAGCGCATTTGAGTTCATACACAGTATATTATCATTTCATCTGTGTTATTCTATCCAGGTTAATATTTGCAATATCCACCAGTGGATATTTTTGTTCTTCCTTTAAACACAAACACTGATAGTCACATACATACACTTTACATCACATCTGCATGTATGAAATAGACACTGAATAACATGTAGACACGACACAACATTACACAGCACAACACGAAATGACAATCATTACACAACAAAGACACAAACACTGATGAATACAAAATAATATTTAAAAAAGAGAGCAGGAATGTATGTAATGGCTGCAGTGAGAAAAGAGGGAATAGTTTACATTCAGCACCTGCATATACAGAACTATAAAAGTATAACATTTGACAGGGTCAAACATAAACAGTTAACATAGAGCACACAAAGAAGTTCCCAGTAACAGCGTTTGACATGTCACTGTAGACTGCAGAACAGAAATTATATCAATAAATAATAAAATATTGAATAAAAAACAACATATGCAGCTTGTAACAACAGAATAAGACACAGCGAAACAACAAACGCTGAAATAATATTCACAGCACATCCAGATCATGTATGATAACGTCATACATGCAGTACACCGTCAGTGATGGTGGAAGAGTCACGCACAGCCATAAACAACACATCCAATTTGAACAGTTTGATTTGATAAAACAATAAAACACTTTGTTTCTCATAAATGTACTGCACCCACTTCCTAAACTTTGATAACATCTTAACGAACATAAACCAGTCCCAATTCACCATAAAATGGAATCTGAACTAACACAGATCTTTCAAACTATTTTTTTCCCTCTACTTTTCATGTTTTTAATTCATTACTTGAACCAATCATGTTCAGGCTTCAGTGATACTGAGGTAAAATGAAGTGGATCTGCATTTTATGTACATTACTTGATGAATAATTTGCTATGACACAAATAATTAACTATTTTTAATACAATTAATAATAAATAAATGCTTAAATCCAGCAGTCTGACCCACCAAAAATTATAAAATGCAGAACTTCACTATACAATTGGCACTCTATAGTCACCAAACGGACACTTCCAGTATGTAAAACGACAGGCAGACAAATGTTTTCATTTCTCCTTACATAGAAGAAATATTAACTATTTTATTTAGAGTCTTTATAAGGGATGTGTTGTAAAAAAAAAAAAAAAAAAAAAAAAAAAAACTCTTGTAACACCCTTCCCTCTTGCTCTCTGTCCCTCGAGGGCCAGTGACCTGAACAGAATAAGAGCACTGACCCCTCTGGAAGCATTATCGGCCAGGCCAGCAACCTCTCTGCCATATTTTGTCGCTCAATTTTTACTGCACTGCAGTCAAATTCTCACACCGATGCAACCTGGATCTTTGACAGTTGGCTGCAACGCCTGTGGGAACTGCTGATTGACTAGAAAATAGCATGAAAAAGCAGTTGCAATCAGCAATTGTGCCAGTTTGGTTGTTGGGAATCATTCTGGACTGCCATTCTGTGGACATATTAACTAATTTAAATTATAATTCGATTCATTTCTGCAGTACAGACTGCAGCAAATATATGAATATAAACTGATTACTGGCGTATTTATATAAAGACAGGCTAAGAGAGAAAGCAGTTAACTTTTAAAATGATTTAAAAAGACATGGATCACTTTTGATACACAATGTGATACATGATATGGTGAAATTGATAATGAATTGGACTAGCTCATCAAGGGCCCTAGAGAGAGAACCCTCAGGTTCTCCAGTTACGGCAAAGATTCAGAAGTGAGGTTAAATGAGAGTACAGGGGAAAATCAATCAGTCTGCAGAGGGAGAGGAATGGGAGGGGGGAGGTGACTGCAGCCCTGCAGTGCAGTACTATTTCTACACTTTAAGACAATGGCCAGAGAGGAAGATGACCACAATGCCGTCAGTCAGTGTGCCAGCATCCAGACTGCAGCTCTCACACATTTAGCCTCAGTCTGTCAATGGCAGGACCCAAGGGTATATGTCAAAGCTCTCAGTGTACTCAAAATATAAAACCACATCAAAAGAGCACTTTAGACTGAATAAATGATTGATAAAAGTGGGGAAATAGAAGAAACAAGTGCATCTTGGGAGCAAATGGGAGTCTGAACACTAAGGTTGAACACCAATTTGCCAGGTTTTAGAAGGCCAAATTTAATTTCTTACACATTAAAAAAATGCTGGGTTGTTTCAACCCCCGTTTGGGTCAAAAAATGGACAAAACCCAACTGTTGTGTTTAAAATTTAATTTAAAAATCTAAACCAACAGTTGGGTTTGTCCATATTTGACCCAAACATGGGTTGAAACAACCCAGCATTTTTTAGAGTGTAGCTCGCCTTGAACCATCTTTAACCCCTTCATTTTATATTTCACCATGTTTCGCTTAGTCCCAGAATGCTCTCTTCCACTGTTTCCTTGGCAACAGTGGGCAGGAAGGAGTGAGAGGGGAGAAGGTAGAAACAGAAAGAGGCAGAAGTTTGAGTGGGGAGAAGATAGAAGAACACATGATGTGGTGATTTAGGAGGAGAGCGAGGGAGTGGACTATAAAGGGATAGTTCACCCATAAATTAAAGTTCTTTCATCATTTACTCATACACATATGACTTTTTTTCTTCCAAGGGCTATAAAAAGAGATATTTTAGCATTATGTCCATGCTGCTCTTTTCCAGAAGACCACAGTTGTCAATGCATGATCTTCAGTGAATTAAAACTTAAATTTTACTTTGTTCCTGACATAATGCTATTCTATAGAATACTTGGAAAATACAGCATTAAGGGGCCGTTCACACAGAATGCGTTTTTCTATTCCAATGCGCTACTTTCCCAATGTTTTTCTATGTAAACACGCGCTTGACGGACGTGCATGACCGTTACGCTCGCGTCTCGCGTCTTTTGCAGCGCCTCGCACATGAGCGCCGCGTTTTTAAGACGCCGTGTCAAGTTAAAAGAATTTCAACTTTTACACGCAGCGCCGCTCATCAATGTCAGTTCCAAAACAGTGGACCAATCAGAAGAACTCGGAGGCGGGGCAAGCGTTGCGAGCTTCTGTTTACAGTAGCAAGTTGGCATGACAACTGTTTTATATGACTGCAACATGGCAGAGTAGGCGCCCATTATTATCTTATTTTCTTTTTTTTACTATGTCAAAACTTCTATCTGTCAATTCTGCTGTTTGCCTATTTCTATTATTTCCGTTATTGTCGTTATTGCCTCACGTCTCAAAAGCGCGTCTCGAGACCCTCGCGTTCTACGCTGTGCTTTTTTTAAAACCACTCTTGAGCGCCGCGTCTCGCGTTTTTAGACGCAAAGACGCGTTCTGTGTGAACGGCCCCTAAGGCTATAATACACTACACAACTGCTGCTTCGATTTGCAGTCTAAACGAAAGTCAGAGTCAGTCTATAAATTTTGGTGAGTCAGAGTTGACAGATTTCACAGAAAATCATGAAAGGCACAGACTCATCACACACATTTGATATTTTGAGGCAATTTTAGAACACTTTTTTTTTTCATTTGTGCATCTCCTAGCAATGAAGCGTGTTTCTGCATGAGTTTGTTGTGTTCGTAACAATTTGTGGTCTGTGATCCTCAGTCGTTGAGTGCAGGGGTTCCCAAACGAATTCCTGGAGCCTCCCCAACACTGCATGTTTTCCATGTCTCCTTAATCAAACACACCTGATTCAGGTCATCAGCTCATTAGTCGAGACTCCAAGACAGGGCTGGGCAAACTCGGTCCTGGAGGGCCGCTGTCCCTGCAGAGTTTTGCTCCAACCCTAATCAAACACACCTGAACCAGCTAATCAAGATCTTCAGGATTACACAGGTGAGTTTTATCAGGGTTGCAGCTAAACTCTGCCGGACAGTGGCCCTCCAGGACCGAGTTTGCCCAGCCCTGCTCCAAGACCTGAAATGAGTGTGTTAGACAAAGGAGACATGCAAAATGTGCAGTGCTGGGGAGGCTCCAGGAATGTGTTTGGGAACCCCTGCCCAGTTTTTTCTCTGTAACCATTTAGAAAATTCGCAAGTATATGATGCATAGTGTTTTAGATATGATTTTGTGTAGTGTTTATATAGGTAGAAATATGTTCAGATGTAGTGTATTCCAGCCTTTAGTCATAAAGATTATGTTTATGATATTTTTATGCTTCCTTTTTGTCATTTTTTAAACTTGACAGCCATTCACAAATTGTTTAAAAGACAGCAGCTTATATTCTTATTTTACATTCTGATAAAATGACTTTCTTCGGTGGGACACAAAAGGAGATGATATTGAAGTAATGGATTGAAATAACTATGAGTAAATGAATTGTCATATTGGGGTGAACTATTTTAAACATCTATACAAATAAGAACACACTGAAAAGCAATAGCACAAATATGAACTAAAAGAACGAAACCCTCAGAAACCCTCACGTTTATACAACATTCAAACAACCCCCCCCACACACACACACACACACAGGTCAATATTATGGAATCTATTAAGAAAAAGACATCCAAAAGAGAAACTTTTGACCTTTCCTGACCTGTGCTCTTCTGCATTCGTCAACAGAACTGAAAGTAATTGAAGAGGCACTGTGATCACAGTAAAACACATTCTGTGGGCACAACTTAAGCCAGAAAGTGTGAGAGAGAAAAGAAGGTGAAAGAAGAAAGCAAGAAACAGTCCCACATTAAAAACAAAAGCCCACTATATGTGGCCCTCGGTTTAAGGTCTTAACGTAATTTAGTTAACTTTCCAGTTATTCCATTCGTAACAATTGCATCACAGCACTTATAGTGTCCTTATAGTGTTAAAATGGCAACAGCCCAGGTATGTCATTACAGCCCTACAAGAACTTACCTGTGTCTGTGGCATCAGTAATATGTGTTTTAGTGTCTGTGTTGTGTTTTTTTTCATCTTACCTCACCATAACATTCTCTCTTTAAATGTCCATGTGTCTCTTTCAAGTCTATCAGACAGGTTTGCCTCGGCTCACCTGATGTTTTGTGTATATGTGAGGCAGAATTGTGTCCCTGATCAGTTAGACTACAGGACTGTAGCACACATCCTAACAGCGTCAGTGTTTCAGCACAGCCCTGGACAGCATTTGCAATCTTAAAATACCGTTCATGGCTAGAATATTGGATTTAATATTGGTTTCTGGTCCATATAATGAAGGGTTTTCATCTGCTGGCTGTGATGAAACACTGGTCAGTGGACCCCAGAGTGGAGGGCAGTTCCAGGAGAGAGAAGAAACCAGCTTTATTCAAAAAAATAAAACTGAAAATGCAAATAAAACACAACCCTTCCCAGTGACCGTTCACCAAAACCCCTAAAGCATAAAAGGCATTCCTCTTTGGACTTCTTTCCAGCAGCAAATATAGTGTAGGATGGCAATTATACAGCCTAAAAAGGCAAAACAGAATAACTACACCTACAATGGCTTCATTGATTTTATACAACTTTCCATATTCATACTTTTTTTTTTTTTTTTCGGAATCTGAACATAGTTGAGCCAAACCTGTTTGTTAAAAGTGAAATCAAAGTTAAACAAATGCGATTTTGGACAAGCAATGTGTAGTTACTGCGTTTTGCCTTTGAACGGCAGTATAGTGAGCACTGAAACTCTCTACAAAGACCTGAGGGGCACTATACTAAGGTGAAAGGTCACCGCTAGGGAGGAGAAGGAGGAGGAAGAAGTCACAGCAACACCGAATGGATTACAGTGCACACACACGACAACACACGAACAAGGGAAGACATGTGTAACAGTGTAGCAACAAGAGCTGACATACAAACGCATGACACGACACAACCTGAGGAAGGAGATAACACAACAACAGCTCGTCAGACAAGCGCACCTCAAAAACACACACATCAGAGAATACAACATCCCCAAACACACACAAATTAAGCAGAAATCACACATATAACCACCTGTCATAGCATATTTAACACAGTTTCATTTCTTCAAATGTGTGGGTGTGTGAACTTGAGTGTGTGTTTAACTATACTGGCCTGAGGGTTAACAGTGCAGCGTTAACTTGTGTCTGGTGCTCAGTTCCGTCAAGAGAAAAGAGTGTGAATGATATGTGAACAGGAGGAAGAAAACAAGAAATTGAGGAAATAATCAGAGGCAAAAAAATTATTAGAATGACAAAAGTTCACGTTTGAGGGTAAAATGAGAGAGAGTGAGAAAGACAGAGATGAGGGAGCTAGTGCTGTAATGATATCACTCATATATTATAATGTTAAGCCTTTGAGATATATATAGATATGTAGTGGAGGTTTCAAAGCTAGTCCAAGCAAACACTTATTTTTGAGTCAGAGAGACAGAGGAGATATTGTGTGAGTCAGGGTCAGAAATTCAGGGCAAAAATTCTACTGAAAGTTACAGAAATACCCCTGATATATACAGCCAAACCAAAAATTATTCAGACATTTTTGATATATAGGACACTATAGTTCATTTAAGTGAGGATAGCAAAATAAAGTCAACTGTAACACATTATACCCAAAAATTCTTAATTTAAAATAACTGATAAAAATTTGGAACCATTGGAATTTGGAATTCTGACACAGTTTAACTCTGAGATCTTGTCATATTTTATTACCATTTTTTTAAACTATAGTGAATAAACTGTAATAATGAATGAAATGTTTAATGTGTTTTTTGGTTTGACTGTATGTCTATATAAAGTCCAATAGTGAATTTTTCTATTTTCTAAAATGTAATATGGTTCATTATATTGAATTCTGTGTATATCTCGGGATTAGTACAACAAAAATACCAGTAATGCATGACAAAAATACCGATATAATAGAAAATACAAGTGCCAAGTATTTAAAATGTATTTGTTGGGTTAAGGCATCTTATGGACTACTCATTTCTTAATGTTTATATGGGGTTGGAAATTAAATTGCCCATTAATAGAAAAGTGAATTTCTGACACTGTTGTGATTGATGCTACTGTGTGAATTTACTTGTGCAAATATTAAATACTCATGTTAGATCAGTGTGATATATTACAAAATTGTCAAACACACAGACAGAATTCATATAAGGCATTATCCTCCCTGACTCAAATGCATATTTTTTCTGTTATGCACAGTTTTGTAGTGTATACTTTAGTACTGAGTGTGACTAGTGACGTTTGTTTCATATCTATAGTTGCTCTAAAGTATGAATGTGCTAAATATAATCTTAGTACACTCTAAAAATCCGTAAAAATAGGGCACAATGTACTGTATTAATTTAGTGGAATTTTCTGTATTTTATTTTTTACAGGTGTTTTACCTGTATTTAGAATTCTGCACTTCATTGAGTTGTGTTTTACTGGATAATGTCCAGGTAATGAGCTGCCAGTACTTTTTCCATTATTTTACGGATTTATTTATTATAGTGTACAAATACTAATAAATGTGTCCTTCTGAAATATAAACTTAATTCCCTGTGAAATAGCAGTATGCTGTAATGGAGTATTGACCATTCTTGTACTCAGCTCATCTCTACGCTGCATCACATGGCTTTTTTAAGTGTTACCTCTGATTCATTATGGTTTGATCCAGGAAGAGGCAGAATTGGCATTGAGGTCCTGCTGTAGCAGTGGCCCTTCCGGCTTGAACCATTCCTCTCCTGGGTTGGCGCCTGCAGCTTCTAGTGTTTTTGTGGGGGGGTTGTAGGATTTGGTTGTGTAGACGGGTGTATTTGGGATACGTGAAGGTTAATGGAAAGGTGCAGGAGTAGGAAGGTATAGTATAGAAAGGAAGGCAGATATAAATCATGCAGTTGCAAACAAGTAAAGACATGAACAGACATAAGAGGATGTGTCGCAAAGAGCATGAGGTGAGGAAGATTGGGAGAAGAGAGGGCAAGATGAAAGGATGGAAGGAGGGAATAAGACATGGACAGAGTCAAGCCAGGGAGGGAGGCCAGGAAGAGAAAGAGAATGAAGTAATACATCGATGAATGAGAGTAAGAAAGAGCAAAGGTAAGCCTGATAGATAGAGAAAGCCTGACAGAGAGATAGACAGGTGGCAGGGTTTTCATCATTCAAAACTTGAGAATGAGAATGCATTTTAAATTTCAATTCAATCTCTGAATTTTAAAAGAATTTGTATTTAGGCAGAAAACAGTGCAGAATTGTAATTCACATTTAAATGTACGAAAGCAGAATAAAAAAATAATCTAAATGTTTAAAAAACCTTCCCCCGGTTTCACAGACAAGGCTTAAGTCTAGTCCCAGAGCTGTTTTAACTGAAAGCAACTTGCACTGACATATCTTAAAATATGTGTCAGTGACATTGTTTTATCTCAAGATGCACACCAGTAATGTTTTTGTTCTAAGGCACGTATTTGAGGCCTAATCCTGGCTTAGTATAAGCCCTGTCTGTGAAACCAGGCCCTTGAAATTTCATTGAAAATCATAATTAAGAAATGAACCAAGGTGGAAGAACACTTCATCTCTCAGAATACATTAACTGTGTTGAATTTCATTACAATTATAATTCACGACTTCCTCTGGGGTATGGCCAATTAAATTGAAATTCAAACTCATGAATTGAAAGGGAGCCAATTCTTTAATTCAGAATTTTGCACAACCCAGACAATCAGACAGACAGAAAGACAGACAGAAAGATGATAGATAGATAGATAGATAGATAGATAGATAGATAGACAGACAGATAGATAGATAGATAGATAGATAGATAGATAGATAGATAGATAGATAGATAGATAGATAGATAGATAGATAGATAGATAGATAGATAGATAGACAGACAGACAGACAGACAGTAGATAGACAGACAGACAGAAAGATGATAGATAGATAGATAGATAGATAGATAGATAGATAGATAGATAGATAGATAGATAGATAGATAGATAGATAGATAGACAGACAGAAAGATGATAGACAGACAGATAGATAGACAGATAGATAGATAGATAGACAGACAGACAAAGATGATAGATAGATAGATAGATAGATAGATAGATAGATAGATAGATAGATAGATAGATAGATAGATAGATAGATAGATAGATAGATAGATAGATAGATAGATAGATAGATAGATTGCATTTGAAGAGCTTGTTGACCATACGCAGTGAATTTGTTTGATAAATCTGTTAATTTAAATTGGGCTAGGATTACTTTCACTGAAAAATCCTGATTTTATCAAAGATTAAACACTATTATCAAAGATACGAATTGAATTATTACTGCGTGTGTGGTAGCAGCTTTGCTAACGATGAGCGCCCTTCAGAATGATTGATGTGGTGAATTATGAGGAAAAATGCAAGAGGAGAAGGCGGGGAGCTATGCTGTTAGTATGGATGCAGGAGAGTATGTTTTAATGCGTATACCTAAGATGTACTTTGTGAAGTGCATCTCATTGCATGTATATTTGAGTAGAGATGCATATAAATAAAATATCTATATGTATTATGTATACATATATTGCTGCAGTGTTTTTTTGTAATATATGTGCGTTTGCCCAAATACGCAATAATAAGCATTTGAACATATAACTTACCTTTCTTGAGACTGTTCTTTGTAATGTACACTGAAAATATGAGTATAATAACATGTTTGTTTGTGGGTGCCGCATACCTTTCCTGACATTGCTGTCTGTGGTGCGGAATTCTCCGGTACTGAGAAGGAAGCAGGCCCTATCGTGGGGGTAACGTTCACGCCCCGTACCTGTCCCCAACCCACCAGTGGCCGGACTCCTGTCATCTGGCCCCAGCACCTGATCTATGGTGGGACAGTCCTCATTAGCCAGAGCTGCGTTTGCAGCATCCCCATTCTGCTTTGAGTCTGAAAGGAAGAAAGAAAGAAAGAAAGAAAGAAAGAAAGAAAGAAAAAGAAATGACTATTAGCAGGACTGTGAGCATGGGATATTAGAGAAAGTCACAGTAACATGAAAAGACAGAAAGGAGGGAAGAAAAAAGTCAGGGATGAAAAGGGATGAATAAAAAGGAGCAAAAATAGAGATGTGCTAGAAAAAGAGCATCAGCATCACTTGATTAAAATGGTGCAGGGGGATTCAGAACATCACACACACACACACAACATGAATGAGTGGTCTGAAAGAGTGAGATGTGCACACACTCAAACAAAGAAGCTGCAGGGGCACTTGTTCTTATAGCTTCCGACACAGCTGTCAAATCTAATCTGACGTGAGTTACCGCTCAACAATTTACAGAAATAAGCCAGGGGGCAAAGCCTGCTAAAGACATGGAGAGAGATAGAAAAAAAAGGAGAATGGGGAGGCGAGGGAGAACATGGCATAGAGACCGGTTATGTAATTTGACCTCATTGGAAGGAATTACAAATATGTATCTGTGAAGACAGCAGTCCATATGATCTTGAAATCTGGGAACATGATGAACATTCACACTGGAGTGGTGACAAAGGGGTGATGAATGGATGTCACAAAAGTCTATAGCAAAGGTCATGACATGAGGTTCACTATACCAGATATATATCACTTCCCTGACGGCAATTCAATTACAGTCATCATAAAAATACTTATAATACAATAAAATAAAATCATTTATTCACCTTAATGTCTTTAAATATCCACATGAATTTAGTTTATATGTGGAACACAAAAGGAGAAATCTAGCACAATGTTCAAGCTGCTCTTTTCCATACAATGGAAGTAAATGGCAACCATTTCTTCCTTTTGAGTGAATAATGAGTAAATTTCTGCCTGTTCATCATATACCGTAATTTGTATGGCTATATATCATTTTATTTTTATGGTGCATTTGCCATTGGTCCCTATTCACCTTCACTGTATAGAAGCAAGCAACTCAGACATTCTTCACAACATCTCCTTTAGCTTTCCACTGAAGAAATAAAGTCATTCATATTTGGATCGACATTAGGGTGAAAAATGATGAGAGATTTTTAATTTTGGGTGAACCTATTAAAAATCTCAAGCATAAAATCAGAGCATCTCTCACACATCCCAAAAAACCCAACACTCTCACTCACACATGGGGACGGGGGACAAACAAATGACGAATTATAAGATTTATTCTTTTAGTTTTACACTACTTAATAAAACTTCATTAATGGTGCACATGATGGATATGATGCCAGTATTGTAGGTGTCAAGGGCATGTGGGTTTTGAAGCTACAGGAGGGCACATGTGCTAAAGCTTTTCTTCACAGCAAGTGTCTCGGGATGTTTATGCTCCCTTTTTATTTCCTCAGGAACTTCCAGCTGTGAGAACTCCAAGAAAGAGCAAAACAAAGAGTAGAAGAGAACTACAGCTCTCATCCACAGGCTGCTTGTTCTAAAAATTTTACTTTTTATAACAAACGATACAAGTCGTCCTATTTATAAGGATGCAATGCCAAATCTATTGCACATCTGTTTCTCTGGTTTTGAAATCAGTTGAAAATGGACAAAGGTAAGCAGAGTGCTGTTGATTTGAAACCTTTTCCTTGCATTATAGATCAAATATAGCGTATGCTAATCTGAGGGGCCGTGACTAATCTGCCTCATGTTAATCTTAGCATGGGGTGTGTATATCTGTGTTCTGCACAGTAATGACAGACGGCACTCTCTTGGCTGCATGAACTCACTGGCTCAACCTGACTGACACCTTCGTATGCATAAACACACGCAGTCATAACACAGTCATTTTTCTTAAACAGTATTTTGATCTTGTTTTACAGTAAACACCCTTACAACAAAAACAACCACTCGAGTAGCAAAATTGTTAAAGAACTGCTTGAGTAATATACTTTTCTACTAACCGATAAGGTTCTTTAATATCAGGTCTACCAAGAAATGGCACCATTTGGTGGGTCATAAATAATAATAATAATAATAATAATTACTATTAATTGACATTATAAATAGTAAAATATTCAGAGTGCATAGTTTGCTTTTCATTGCTGTCATTCTTAAATAATAATAACTCGGGTTACAAAAATATGTTTTGCTAACATTCTCATTAAGTTATGAAATCTCTGAATGCTCTCTGAACGTTCAAAATGTCCAGTTTTTGAAATGTTGTAAAAATGTTTTTTCTTGGTTATGCGGAATTTAAGGGAACATTCCATTTTATAATTTTGCTAACATTATCGGAACATATGTTCTCTGAACATTCTGAAACAAGTAGTAACATTTAAAAAATATTAAACAAGCTAAAACTTTTCCGAAAAAAATTCCATGAATGATGTTTAAATAATGTTTTTGAACAAACATTGTATTAATTTTACTGGAAGAACGTTTGTTCATAAATTCAAGAAAACCTTGCCAGAACAAATGTGTGTTGGTATCATAAAAAAAAAATTGTCCAATCTTCAGTGTCACATGATCCTTCATAAATCCTTCTAATATGCTGATTTGGAACACATTGCTTATTTGCAATGTTAAAAACAGCTGCTGCTTTTTTTCAGGATTCGTTGATGAATAGAAAGTTCAATAGAACGGCATTTATTTGAAATAGAAATCTTTTGTTTCAAGTCTTTTCTGTCAATTTTCATAAATTTAATACATCAATGCTGAAAAAAAATATAGCCTTTTTTAACAGTAGTTTGTGTATATATATTTTTAAAGAATAATTTTACTGGAAAACAAGACAAATATAACAATTAAGATAAGAAAATGAGTTTGTGCAGTAAACGCGCAAATAAATTGCACACACAAATAGGACCGTAAACTCAATGTCAATCATCTACCAAAAAAAGCTAGGATCATATTCCCTTCCCTTCTGATTGGCTGGGATGTTTTCTAGTAGTCTAAGATTGGAACGCATGAAACATAATCCTGCTATAAATGTAATAACATCCCTGTCCTCTGTCAAACTCAGCCGTGACAGCCCAGTTTCGCATATGACTATTCTCAAATATTTGTGTTGTATGTGTGTAGACAGTTATACGTGATTATATAAGAGACTCGGTTTAGGCGATGACAGTTCATTATAAAGTCCTATAAGTGATGAGCACAGACAGAACTTTCATGATGGGTGAGATGGAGCTAGCTGACATCACACACAAAAATACACTCACTTAAAGTGTTGTGTGCCAATAGCATATTACAATTATTTGGCTTATTGTTGCAAATGTAACCTATTAGTGCAGAGAGACCTCACACACACAGACATGTAAACACATGGGTACACTCACACGCACACACACCTGCTCTGTTAATCTCTATGATTTCCTCCTGTGCAAGAGGACAGTCTCCTGCCATGCTTCCAGAGCCCACCATACCGCCCAGCACATTACCCATGATCCTGTGCGGCGAGGCAGTGGCCATGGCCAGGGCGTCTGGCTTACAGTAGTTGGGCGATCCAGGCTGCGGAGCCCGCGGGATGTGCTTGTTCTTTTTCTTGGGCAGCTTCTGCTTGGCCATGGCCAGAGAGTAGTACATGCCGAAGTTGTTTACAATGACGGGCACAGGCATGGCGATGGTCAGCACGCCCGCCAGGGCACACAGGGCGCCCACTAACATACCAGACCACGTTTCTGGATACATGTCACCATAGCCCAGTGTTGTCATGGTGACCACCGCCCACCAGAAGCCAATGGGGATGTTTTTGAAGGTGGTGTGGGCGCTCGCCGTGGGGTCAGCCGGGTCAGCGCCGATGCGCTCGGCGTAGTAGATCATAGTGGCAAAGATGAGCACTCCGAGAGCAAGGAAGATGATAAGGAGCAAGAATTCATTGGTGCTGGCGCGGAGCGTGTGACCCAGCACTCTCAGCCCCACGAAATGACGAGTAAGCTTGAAGATTCGCAGGATTCGGACGAATCGCACCACGCGCAAAAAGCCCAGCACGTCTTTTGCCGCTTTAGAGGAGAGGCCGCTCAGCGCCACCTCCAGGTAAAAGGGCAGGATGGCTACAAAGTCGATGATGTTCAGCGAGCTCTTGAAGAACTCGGCCTTGTCCGGGCAGAAGATGACACGGGCGAACACCTCGATGGTGAACCAGATGACGCATACGCCCTCCACGTAGGTCAGCCAGTTGTCAGTCACTACCTCATACACAATCTCCTCCTTCGTGACGTTCCCCACTGTCACGTTCTCTGTCTTATTGTAGATGGTGTTGAAGGCCTCGTGTGTCTCCAAGCAAAATGTTGAGATGGAGATGAGGATGAACAGGAGCGAGCCGAACGCCACATACTAAACCAGAGAGAGGAAGACACAGAGAGAGACAGGAAGACACAAAGAGAGATGAGAAGATGAGCACAATTATATTATACAGAGAAATCAGTGAGATCACTATTGGATCACTATTTAAATTAAGAACTGTTACAGTGTCATTTCTATGGCAGAATTGCAAAAATAATGACAGTCTGATCATCAACATGATCTTCAACAGGGCTTCGCCAATTATTGTTCTGTCCCAAACGACGTACTAGGCATTATTGAAGTTTCGCGGACAAAAAATGCACATTGTCTATAGTCAATAGTGTAGCGAAGTATGAAGCACGTTTGTCAATGTGGTGAATCCACAAATTCTGCATGACTAACAGTGGGAAATCTTTCACCCTCACGCCAAATTTCCAATCAAGTGGATTCCTATTAAATTGACTTGAATTTCGCCTGCATAACAACAGTAGATGTGGCCGCAGCTTAATGTATGAATTTTAGAAGATTATTTTCTCGTCCAGAATCAGAGTCTGAAATCCCTTCCTGTTCCACGATGTAAGAAAAGCTGCAACAGTCCAACGTTTCACACTTTGTTTTTTCAGAGTATTTTTAAGTGCACTTTTTCTTGTTGGTATTTTCAGTGTGAACACACTATTCACACTATTTACTGTATACTACCATAGAATAGTGCACAAGTATGCACATTTTTTGAAAAATGAACCAAGCTAAACCTAAACTTAAGAAGCTGAGTTCCACTAATCATTTCATTGTTCCTCACACATTTAAATATACTATGTAAAATTGAAATGTAATAATAATAGTTGTTTCAATAGCTTTGCAACATAAAGTATGTGAATGCATTAATATGAAACAACATGCATTATTATAGGCCACGCTTAAAATACAACACTCAATTAAAACAAAGGGGTTGGACCCTGCATGGTCTTTCTATACAACAAAGGGTCCTTGGATTGCAAAAGGTTGAAGACACCTTTTCTAGATAGATTTTCTAAATCAAAATTGCATGCTGGGTTTCTCTTTCTGTGCTCAAAACCACAAATTGTTGGCATCAGGTACACAAAAACACTGAAAACAAGCACTTGCAAATAGACAAGACAGAATAAGCTCTTTAACATCTTTAACGTCTGCTGTGATGCAGTTTGAACCACTGCAGAGGTCCTTCTCACTCAGAAAGAGACGTACCACAGATAGAGGGCGCCAAATACTACAACAAAACAGCAAAAGTGCTCTGCGAATAGTGAGAATGGTGTGAATGCAGCAGTCTCATTGACACGCTGCACTGAGGAAACACCACAGAGGAAGAAGATAGGGGTAAAGCAGACTTTGTGAAATGAGTGTGAAGACGAGGAGAATAGATGTTGGAGGCGGTAAAAGAGAGAAGAGATGGGTATGTATACAAAGAACTGTAATGGAGGGGAAGAAGGGAGAGACAAAAGAAATGTATATTTAGAAGAAAAAAAAAAATCTGAGCACATAAGGAAATGGAAGAGGGAGAAAAGGGGAAGGGAGGGGCCAGTGAATTATAGCAGTGTGTGCTGTGCGTGGTCACCATTCTGAAAACAGAGATGTCATGTTGTCTCTCCTGTAGATAGATGTGCATTGATTGGCTAGTGCATGTCTCTTGTTAAAGCCCACAGCCTCTTCTCCTATCACCTGCAATCAATAAAATCTGTTTATCTCAGTCCACCTCAGTGCCAGCATCCATACTATGATTTTTTTTTATGTAGCCTGTCATTAAAGCCATTTATTTGGAAGTGTAGGTGTGTGTGTAAAAATGCTGCTGCTGCCATTCCCCCTCTGCAGTGCTCACATTATTCTCCCCACTCCCCGCTCCTCATTTCTCCCCCTCCTCTCTGTCAGTCCGCACTTGCCCCGCCTCCCTTTACTGGGGTAAACCATTCCTTTTGCAGAGGAATATCTCTCCACCTCCTTTTCTGCCTCCAATCTTCTGGCTCCTCTGCACTGACAGTCCTCCTACCATGTTTTCAATTTTTCTGTCTCTGTGGCTTTCCTGCAAGTTTCCCAGATGTCCCACACATTTCACAATGGCATGGCAGACATTTACAGTGCAAAAATAATTTTCATTATCAGTGTTTTAGCTTGTTTTACCAGTAAAAATATAGAAACTAAATATATTTACCTGAGAAGCAATCGTGTAAGATTTGTTTTCAGAGAATATATTGTGAATAAAGTTTGTTATATCTTAAGGAATGTTACTAAATTTTGATGAAACAAGAAAACTTGCCAATGGGGTAAGAAAAATTTACTTATTTATCATAATATTTATTAAGAAAAGAAAGAAAAATCAACATATTTATCATAATCTGAAAAGATTACATATTTTTTCTCTTACTATCTTTATATTTATTTTGTTTCTTAAAGAATTAGTTCACTTTTAAAATGAAAATTACCCCATGATTTACTCACCCTCAAGCCATCCTAGGTGTATATGACTTTCTTCTTTCTGATGAACACAGTCGGAGAAATATTAATAATCACCCTGATGCTCCTAAGCTTTATAATGGCAGTGCATGGAAACCACCTGTTTGAAGCTCAAAAAAGTGCATCCATCCATCATAAACATACTCCACATGACTCCGGAGGTTAATAAAGGCCTTCTGAAGCAATGCGTTTGTGTAAGAAAAATATCCATATTTAACATGTTATAAAGTAAAATATCTAGCTTCCGCCAGACCGCCTTCTGTATTCAACTTACGAAGAAAGTGTAACGCCTCTCGCAGTTCAAAACACATACGCTACGTCCTACGTCTTCTGTATTCAACTTACGAAACAAGCGTAACTGATGTAACTGTTTCGTAAGTTGAATACGGAAGGCAGTGTGGCGGAAGCTAGATATCTCATCAGAGTGATTTTTAATATAACTCTGATTGTATTCGTCTGAAAGAAGATAGTCATATATACCTATGGCTTGAAGGTGAGTAAATCATGAGGTAATTTTCATTTTAAAGTGAATTAATCCTTTAAGGGTTGCCCGTATAGTGACATACACCCGAGTGAAACAAATTATGAAAAATAAAAACAAATGTAGGACGGTGACTTGGTTCTATCAGTTTTTTATCAATTTGAGATGTGGACATTGCACTCTAAAATGAATTATTATGAGGTCAAAAAAATGTAAAGTAAAAAATAAAATAAGTAAAAAATGAAGCATAAATTCAAAATAAGATCTATAACATGCATTTACAAAATAGATGCATGATTAATCAGTAAAAGATCATGACCTTTTAAGTATTTAAGAGTGAGTCATTGAATCATTCACTCAAACCGATTTTTTTTTTTTCCAAAATTGATTCAAAATAATTAAACATTTTTAAATAGACTATAGCAATTAACATTTTTGTCAGGACTTCTAGTAAATCATGTTATTTTGTTTTGTTTTGTGATTCTCAATTTATCCAGAATCGTGCAGCTCTATTTCATGCTAAATTGATCAAATAAGTAAATTTATCTTATTTTAAAGATGTTTGTACTGGAAAATTAGACAAAAATACTGATCATGAGAATGATTTGTGCAGTCTATTACTTTCAGTTCCATTCAGTACCCATAAAAAACAATAACAAATGATGAAAACAGATAAAAACAAAAACAATTAACCATTTGAATTAAGACACCTAAAAAACAGTTTTAAGGACATCTCTCAAATAGCTGCAGTCAGGTCAATCCTCCCATGACAAACGAGGAGCAGTCAAATGAAGGACTGAGGCACCCTGGGAGAATTAACTAATTCCCCAACCCGATTAGCATGAACTAATTTAACGAGCCCATCTTGTCGTGCCCTCAAAATCCTGATGAGGGACCCGTTTGTGTGTCAAGCAGACACTCCACCACGCACGATGTCACCAGCACTCCACACGTTCTGCTCCAGATACAAGAAAGCTCCAATCTCTCAATCCTCTGATCTCAAATAGGATGTATTGATGGTAAAAATAAGACGTCATTCTGTTTTGAAAAGAAATCAGTTTTTTTTTAATATTCTGGAGAAGAAAGTGTCATACCATGGGCAAAAACATCAATGAAACAATCTGAATACCAACAATTTCTGACACAAACGCATCATATATATATATATATATATATATATATATATAAATATATTTCATTTTATATGTCATATAATATGTCTCTGTTTTGCCTACACCTGACTACAGTGTCTGACAGTCTTCATGCCAACTGGTAGTCAACTTTATTGTCATGTCGCTTGACTCACATCAGCAAAGCTCCTGTTGCTGAAGTGACTAGAAATAGCCAAGTCTACAACAATTAATATCTTTCAGTTTGCTTTCACACTGTAGAGCACAGTATGGGTAAACACACCCTTGATTCTTTAAGGAGACAAACCTCAGCGCTTATGCAAGAACAGAATTGAGAGTTTCTTGTATCACTGCAGTCTGGCTCCACAGTTGTGGAACGAAGTCTAAGAGCATCACTGTTTAAAGATTTAGAGGATGAATAAGGACTCCAGCAGGAGAGACTCTCCTGGAATGAAGTAACTCTTCACCATAATGCCCTAATGCCACTCCTGGGAGTGTAGACACGCTCCTAATGGCTGTTTGCTGCCCACATATCTGCTCTTGTTCCTGTATTCCATTACAAGATCCATCGCCACTATGAACATGTTCGTAACCATCATGACCAGCTTTTTCTGTAAAAAAGGCTGAGTGAAATATGACCCCTTGAGATGATGCCTGACTCGATACTGTCAAACTTTCTAAGAACACGCTGAAACATACCATGCAAAAAAGTTGATGTGATGAATGACTTACACAAACTTGAATGTGTGTGCATGTTGAGTCCTAAAACCAAGCTCATAAGAGTTAATGGTGTACAAGACACCAATATCTGAACCACAGGAGAATTAGAATGGATTTTACACATTGGAATGAGTAAACCATGACTTCCCCTAGTGCACCAATAAAGACGATCATGGAAGTTTAACATAGATATCCATACTGTTTTGGGCCCTACATCTTAATATTTGAGTGTCGGTAAAAATTTTCATATTCTTTGAGCGAAGTTTATAAATGGAACAGGCTCAGGCTGGAGTTCTGCAAAGACTTTTGGCTACTTGTCAGACAATGAATATGAGTGTGAAGCTGCCAACATGAACCATAAGCAATCTCAACCACCAAAAAAAAAAAGAAAAAGAAAAAAGAGATTGAGGGGGAAAAACACTATTAGGAGGTTTTTGTATATTATTATTTTTCATTTTGACGTTATTTTCAGGACAATTTAGCACATTTAAATTATGTTTGCATTGTGTAAGATTATTTTAATCTCTGTTTATTTTTCCTGTGCCTCATTCCCAGTTTGTCCTTTTCACTCATTGAATGCATGGGCCCATGGAAAGAGTCATGAACATGAAGCCAATCTCTGTTCACTACCCTTCTCTGTAGCACTTTATTTTACAGTACGTGTACTTTCCTGGTACATATATAGTAATTATGTTGTACATACAGGTAAAAGAGTGATAACACAAGGTACTTACCTGACATGTATGTACATGGAAACTAATAAGAAACACTGCTGTATTTTCCAATGGTACATACATGGTAACTACTTTGTACCTATAAACAAGTGTTGGGTTATAACAGGCACTTACTTATAGTGTCCGTTTATGATAACTAACAGACACATTACTGTACTTATTAATGGTACGTATACGGTAACTATGTAGTACTTACAGACAATTGTGGGTAATAATAGGCACTTACGTGTGGTAACTAGTAAGACGCATTACTGTACTTACTTGTGGTATATACATGGTATATACTATGTTGTACTCACCGACAAGTGTGGACACACATAACGGACACTTACTTACAGTGTGTGCATGTTAACAACAGTACAAAACGGAGGCTTACCAAATAGTGTTGTTTTCTCACTGATGCCATTTAAAAAACAAAATTCTCAAGAAATAAAGTAATTGTTTTGCTGTACTTTATGTGGTGTTTTATGAACTGTTAATGCTAAATTGCTCTCCACAACAGTGCATCTTATTTTACAGTCCTTACTAGTTAATATGCTTATTATTATTACAAAGGTTAAAAAGCTGGTAAAGTTTATGTACAAGGGTACACTTTATTTTACAGTCCTATTTCCATGTACTTACTATGAACGTTCTAGTGAATACACCAGTTAGTTAATGCGTAAGTTACACATTACTTAGGTTTGGGGGGGGGGTGGTATAAGCATGGTACAAGATACTTCTTGAGTACTGGATGATATACTATTGCGGTACAACTTGCCTAATCTTTACAGGACAATGATTCATGTCTAAAGCCTTGCTTAAAATGACTACTTGATAAGTATTGACACTATGAAGTGCTGTATAGTTACTGCAGTGTATCATTTTTGTAAGCACATTTGTTTCACAGTAGTTAAGTAAGTGTCCGTTATGTGTGTCCACACTTGTCAGTGAGTACAATATTACCATGTATATACCACTAGTAAATACAGTAATGCGTCTTACTAGTTACCACACATAAGTGCCTGTTATTACCCACACTTGTCCATAAGTACAACATAGTTACCGTATACGTACCATTAGTAAGTACAGTAATGTGTCTGTTAGTTATCATAAACGGACACTATAAGTAAGTGCCTGTTATTACCCAACACTTATCTATAGGTACAAAGTAGTTACCATGTATGTATCATTGGAAAGTACAACAGTGTTTCTTATTAGATTCCATGTACATACATGTCAGGTAAGTACCTTGTGTTACCACTCTTTTACCTGTATGTACAACATAATTACTATACATGTACCAGGAAAGTACACGTACTGAAAAATAAAGTGCTACCAACTAGTGCTACTGCCTAATTTTACTTCTGTACATGGCTTTTATACATGTTTCAGGGGTGGTGTAGCAACTGTCCAATGAGAATATACATTACATCATATCAGATGATGATATAGGAATGTGGTGCATATAAAAAAAAACAAGTCTAAATATGGTCAACTTCTGGCTGAAAGCACCCTTCTTCCCGGAGCAGCCTTATGGCCCTCTCTCAAAGAATCAGGGACCCTTTCTTGGCTGCTTTCCAAGAAACACACACACACACACACACACACACACACACACACACACACACACACACACACACACACACACACACACACACACATAGTGTGAACATTAAAACATGTGTGATGAAACAGAACAAGAACAACTCTTCTCCCCTCTCACCCTTGTAGCCTTAAAGACCAGGAAAAAACAGGGAGAAACAGAGAAAGAAAAGTCAGGCTGATACGATTTATCTTTCACATTGATTTTTAAAATAAAATCAATAAATTTTTAAAGACAGAAAAAATGATACCGTATGTATAAATACTTTTAAATGAATATTTTCATGGTACTGTCATTAAAAGGAGACTGTATTTTGCATTTGAGTAATGAATTTTGCAAGAGAAAACTTAAAAGCACAATTGTCTATAAAAATTGTCACAATACAGTTTTTCTACTTTCTTTATGCAATATGTAATACACAGCATATGATTATCAAGTGTACGATTTCAAATTATTTCAAGAGCTAATTGTACATTTATGAGAAATCTTTTCTCTTTATATACTATTACAGTGGAGTGCGTTCAACACAAGACCAAGTGAAAGCCCACACTCCATTTAGGATTAGCACAATCATCATCTTTCCACTAAAAACTGCAGAAACTGTTTCAGAAAGCTCAGGAGAACCTTCACTATTACTTGGCTTGAGAACGGTAGAGTAAGTAAGTAAAACGAGCTATTCCAAGAGGAGCATTTAAGTGTTGCTTTTCCCAGAGACACTGTGTCAGCTCTGTGGGACACGCCTGCTAGATTTCTGCAGGAACTGCCTGCAGAGCAAATACTAAAAAACATGCTCTAGCAAATCATAGGCCTGATGAGATCAAAAAACAATGCATCATGTCTTACAAAACAACAATATTTTGTTGTATCGTGCAGAACACTGCATAGGACACAGAACTGCACATTCTTTGAAGCACGAAAGGTCAAGGCTTTGCTCTTGGATCCCTCTGAACATTGTTCTCAGATCAGCAGTGTGTGTGCTGCATAGTGTCATTGTGACAGTTCACACTAACATAAACTAAAATCTCTTCCAATTCCTACACAAATCTAAAAAAAATATATTAAAAACCTAAACTAGTTATGTAATATACATGTTGATTCTGACTTAGGACAGCACACTTTCACTGTCAACGACAGTGAGCTTACTGCATACCCTCTATACACATTGTCACAGTCGAAAACAAAAGTCTGAGACCACATGTGAAACAAATCAAACGAACATGGGCAATGCCACATTACAGCTGCCAGTCATGTTTAAGGGACGTTCAAATAAAACACGTCCTTCTATCGTGATGTAGATCTGAGTAAAACGGCTTCTTGAACAAGAAAAATGTAGGACGGACCTGTGTACACCTGTGCTGTGTGAACGTCTGTCATGCACATCTTGTGTATGTTGTGTGTTTTCAGTAACTCACAGAGATTCAGATATAACTGTGTCACCTGGAGTTTTTAAATCCAGACATTGTATGAAGCTGCTCCCATCCGTTTTGTGGTTCAAATACTGGGCTTCAAACTTAATAAAAATCTATTCAAAATCACTGAAATCGTGGCACCTGTGCTATGGACAGAGGCGTAGCAGCTGCGGGGGCCGGGGGACGCACATCTCCCTACGTCTATATAAAGGTGATTCTGTCCCCCTTACTTTTGACACACCACCACCATTACCGCCCATGTTGTCTAGTGTTGGTTACTTACAGTAGGTTTGAGTGAACTGTGATTCAGCCAATCCCAGGTGCGTGTCAGTGTTGCTCTGTTTGTCCTCTTATTAGTTGTCATATTAATTTGGCAGGCAGGGAACTCATGTTAAATGCCCTGCAGGAAAATAACGTCCTTCTTTCAAATACACCACGTTTAATGTATTTTGTGATCGAATTTCTACAATATGATGAGGTAACGCTAGTAATCATCCATCCTCATTAAAGAAAAACAACACTGAATACTTTATTTTCATGTCAGCTTTTTACTGCTATGTTCTTAAAGGCAGGCTTTATCTCCAACAGAGCAGTACTTAAATTTATTGACATGTTAGATTGATAAAGAAAAATCCATGACTGAAAAAATAAAGAGAGGGGTGTGCTTGATGTTAAAGGGGTACTTCACCACTGGCAAAATGGACTTTCAATAAAACTTGGCTGCTGTAGAAAACTTGGCTGCTATGCAGTAGAAAGCCAAATAATAAATAAATAAATAAATGAAATCGCTGAAAGGCTGTTGTCTTCCCTTTTGCCAAATAGGTAGGAAAAAACTTCAATACCCATAATGCTCTGGGCATATTGCCATCCAAGGCCACTCCCATCAGTCTGCTATGGATACACTTAACCAGTCGAATAATGGTGTCGACTCATATTGTTCCCGGGTGCAAGAATTCAAAGAGTAAATGTTTAGAGAGAGTGAGTTACTTTTGGTTTCCAGCGAAGGATCCAGCATGTTCTAGGCTGTGGCCAAATGCTGCAAAGAATCGTAAATACAGAGAGAATACTGCAAAATGGAAAATGGAAAAAAAATGGAAATGGAAAAAATGGAAAGAAACAGCCATTCTGTCAGTTCCGCCCACCCTCGAAGCAAAACACTGTTGCGTACAGGTAAGAAAGCTGTTGCCATAGTGTTCCATTTTTACCATAATGCTGTTTAAGGACAAGTGGTGCTCCCTGCAGAGCCAAATGAAAATCAACAAAGTTATAAGAAGTAAATTGAGAAAAACATCTCAATGTGGTACATGTGAATGAAAGCCTAAATTCAATCTGTTCATCATATAAAGCAGTCAAGTCTTTTCTGAAAAATTGGACTAAGCCACTCGATCCATATGGATTAGTTTTACGATCTCTGTATGAGGCGACAAAGTGATAGTTGTGTGGACTGTCAGAGAGGGACAGAAATGTCTCAGATTTAATTTGAAAGATCTTCATTTGTTTTTTCGAAGATGAACAAAAGTCTTACAGGTTTGGAACAACATGACGTAAATAATTGATGACAATTTTTTTTTTCATTTTAGGCGAACTAACCCTATAAGTCAGGGGTGGGGAACGTTGATCCTGGAGGGCCATTGTCCTGCAGAGTTTAGCTCCAACCCTGAAAAAAACACTCACCTGCCTGTAACTTTAGTAATCCTGAAAACTTTGATTAGCTTCAGGTGTGTTTAATTAGGGTTGGAGCTAAACTCTGCAGGACAATTGCCCTCCAGGATCAACGTTCCCCACCCCTGCTTTAAGTGAACGTAAATAGTTGGGACTGAAAGAAAATCAATATATTGGATCAGTGCATTAGGTGACAGCAGTCTAATCTGCCTGAAAATCACTCACTGTTCCAGTCTGAAAGACTGTATAGCTTTAATAAGGATTAATCTATCTTTCATTCATACACTATACTTTTTTACATTTGATTACTTTATTCAATTTCTGTAGTATTTACCTGAATGCTACTTTTAAATATTTCATTAAATGTTCAATGTTTAATAATTCTTAAATAAATCCCAAAAGCTTTCTGTTTTTTTTTAAAAAAGTTTTTTTGTGTTCTCAGACCACACTGTATATCATACACAAACACTGCAGCACAGCATTTGTCTAAGCCAACATGTTGCTGCACTGTACTGCACCACTGATAAGAAACTACAGAGAGAGTGAGTAACCACTGAAATGAATAGGAATTGCCCATGGTATGCAAAGCTAAAACCACAGCTGAATAATTTTTTCTATCATTAATAAATCATCTACAGTTGGTGTTTATGAATATACATAGGCTCTGGGCTAAAAATAGAGGTCTAGATTTGTCTGGAGTATTGGAAACAGAAGGCAGAGTCTCTAGTAAAAGGAGCAATCTGGCCGCAGGCGCGCAAGTTTAAAGAGCAGATGACTGGAGAGGAGATGGGAAGTGGATACAATAGAGGAGGCAGATGTCGTAGTTTAAACAACCAGAACTCTATGCCATCTATCACATCCCTCCACTACTCACTTCAATATGCATCTACAAAATGTTCTGAGTTTCTCTCAACTATCAGGAGAAAATCCCTTCATTATATTCCAGCCATTTCTGTATCCTCATTCTCTTCACTCTCTTTCTTCATATCATATCTCTGTTTTCTCCTCTATCCACATCTTTCATTAGACATGAAGTGACCTAATTTATTCGCACCATGCAGTACACCATGAATATTACAGACCACACTGTCATACGCACTTCATAGTTTACAGGACTCCCACTTTTCCTTTAATCATGCTGTCATATTCTCATTGTTCTCTTTTTCTCTCTCCTCTGTCCATCCCTCTGTTCCTGTCTTCTTTCATCATGAATAATGAATACAAGTGCAAATAGGCCATATCTGACTAAACACGCTTAGTCAAAAGCCTGACCACTCAGCATAATTTTCAAAAATTATACTTATTTTCTTTTTGTTGTCTTTAAAGCGTTGTTTTACTTGAATGCTTTTTGCATAGATTTTTTTACCTGTGTCATAAAAAGCAAATTTCCTGTTTTAAACTATGCAAATCGATCATACAAATATGAATTAGGGTGAATTCAGGTTATCTGGGACACATTTTCCCAGTCATCTCAATGGCAAAAACATTTCAAAACCATTATCTAAACAAAGAGACAAGAGTGGAATAAAACCATAATCTCAATCTAAACAAAGAGTGCAATAAACATAAACCATTTCAATATTTTTTGTATGAAACTTATTTACTATTGTCTCACACAAATTACTATTGTCTCTGTTGTGGCATCAATTCTACCATGACCAGCGAATTTCTAACCCGATAAAGTTTTCTTAAGAAGTGTAAAATACTTAATCACCCAGAAAACAACACTGTCAGTGAAAAGCAGTTTGAGATGCAATATGAAATGTGACAAAAATAAAGACAAATTAAGGCAAAATTGCTTGTGAACAAAATATTTTTAATTTATACATCATTTCCAGTCAAACTGTCACTGTCAAATTATGCAAAAGTGTGAAAGTAGTAGTGATTCTACTTTTCTGACACAAGGCCAAAACTGTACAGGTTTTGCCTCCAAATATTGCCCAGTATAAGTAAGACAAAAAATATGTAGTAAGAATTGACAAAGAAAGGTGCAAAGTGTGTTTGTCAGTCAAAGATTTAAGAGAATTACCAAAAAAAGTGCAAGCATGATGGAAGAGTCGAGAGAAGTACAGTAGGATTAAGGGAAGGAGAAGCAGCATTTCCGACAGAAGATTACAACAGACTATTAGCATCAATTAACTGGGATGTATAAAGCCCTACAGACAGGTCTATACTAATCAGAGCTCAGTGATGCATACGTGACCTAACTATGCTAACAGAGATTGTGATACTGAGACAGGAAAAGAGAATAAGAGAATGTGAGAGAAAGAAACTAGCAAAAGCAGGACAGTACATCAGTATTCATCAGGAATAGATCAGAACAGAACATTTGAACATCTGAATTACCAAGATTGTTAATTCAGAAAGGAGAACGTGCAGAAAAACTTCATAAAAAGCAGCATTCAGATCCCAAATGTACAACACACTATTGAGTCAGCTCACCTGCTCTTTCTCTACACTGCTCTAGCAGCCATAAAAACAATGTCATTGTTAAATTTTCAGGCAACATTGCTATTTTAGATTTAATGCACATGGATGCAAGTCCCCAGTGGATTTTTCAGAAATAAGCAATTTTGTACAGTGATTGTTTAAAGGAACACTCATTAAAAATTTCACCACTGAAGAAATGAAATAAATAATTTTGAAAAATGTTTAAAATTAGGTACATTCATGAAGACACCAGTTATGAGAGGAGTTATTTTACACAGAACAGGGCCAATTCGCATTCCATAACAATTTTCCATATACTGTGATGTACCTTCCTACCTCACACAGTTAAGTTATTTACAAGAGAACAGAGAGACAGTAAAAACTTTCTTAACTCTTACTGAATTAAAGGATTAGTTCACTTTCAAATGAAAATTAGCCCAAGCTTTACTCACCCTCAAGCCATAGGTGTATATGACTTTCTTCTTTCTGATGAACACAATCGGAGATCCGAGCTTTATAATGGCAGTGAGTGGGATCAACGAGTATGAGCTGAAGAAAGTGTCTGCATCCACATCCATCCATCATAAACATACTCCACACGCCTCCAGGGGGTTAATAAAGGCCTTCTGAAGTGAAGCGATGCATTTGTGTAAGAAAAATATCCATATTTAACAAGTTATGAAGTAAAATGTCTAACTTCCGCCAGACCGTCTTCCGTATTCAACTTACAAATAAAGTGTAAACTGGCGTCACGTCAGTTAAGCTTTTTCCGTAAGTTGAATAGGGAAGGCGTAGGACGAAGTGGTGTAATGGTATAATAATACTTTGTTACAGTACTTAAGTATTTTTTGGGAGAATCTGTACTTTACTTGAGTTTTTATATTTCTGTCAACTTTTACTTTTAATCCACTACATTTCCTAAATAAAATGTATGCTTTTACTCCGATACATTTTCCTAAAGCATTTTCGTTACTTACTACAAAGTAAAGTGAGGAGAACACAGACTGCAAACAAGCATGTGCAAACAAGTGCTCGCACAACTGCGGTTGATTTCATTTTCCGGGTTACGTCCGTTGCTGGAGCGGCTGAGAAGAGTGCGCTGTCATTATACAGCACGAGAGCGGCCTCTAGAGGCAAAATAAAAACTATCACTGATGTCTCGGAGAGTTTGTTTTGACACGTGACATGAGGCTGCGTGCTGCACAGAGCGGGACACATAAAAAATTACGGATTTAAAACATAGACAACAAAACGGTATGTTATACAGTGTGTACACTACACTACTTGTTTTCATATCATTATAAAGTAATTAGTTTGTTGACTAGATGCTGCATTAGTGGAGAACAGCAGTATGTTTGCCGTCGAGTCTGAGAGGACGCTAACATTAGTAGTACCTCAAGCGGTTAAAACAATGTGACAAAAACACCAACTGTTTAATGTCATTTATTGTTACCATTAGTTTATATCCATTTGTTCGCTGTTATGCATTCATTATCCAGCGAAGTTGCATATTTAAACTGTATCCTCATCATGCAGCGACAGAAACATAAATAAGAAATGTATTTGATTTCAGTTCTTTTTTTGTCAGCACTGTAACACATATTTTGATTAGATAATCATCATATTTTCTAAAATAGAGGCGAATCATGTGTGAAAGTATACATACAATAGACCCCCATGCTATGCCTTTGTGTGTAAAGGCAATTTTTAAGCATGACTGTTTGGATTTTACAATTCTCTTTACAATAAGAGTCCATTTGTAACATTAAATAAGGTTAATAAAAGTATTGTTCATTGTTAATTTCAACATTTACATTTTTACATTTTAAAGTTGTCTCTTACATTAGTTATAATGTAATGTAATATAATTTTTGAACTGTGAGAGTTTTACACTTTCTTCGTAAGTTGAATACGGAAGGCGGTTTATGATGGATGGATGTGGATGGAAGCACTTTCTTCAGCTCATACTCGTTGGTATCGCTCACTGCCATTATAAAGCTCAGATGCGTCAGGATATTTATTATTATAGCTCTCCGACTGTGTTCATCAGAAAGAAGAAAGTCATATACACCTAGGATGGCTTGAGGGTGAGTAAAGGGGTAATTTTCATTTGAAAGTGAACTAATCCTTTAAATTTGACTCAATCAAGCTCTGTAGGAAACGTTTAACAACACAGATGCTGTTTGCAGTCATATGAATGCGACACCTTGTGTGGATATGAAATATGAGACAATGGATAGGCTTTATGCATTAGAACTGTAGCATACACTACACTAGTAGATCATTTAATACAAACAAAAGCAGAAACTTTACATTTAAAGAAATCCTTTACTTGAGTTTTCTTTAAGAGCTTAATTTAGGCTTTTTTCCCCCCACTAAGTAAATTAGGCTTTTATGATCTCAAACATCTGTTTGGCTTAAAACAGAATCTGCTTTCTCCTGCACACCATACAGTGAATAGCATGTAAGTAAGTGTGAATATAATCGCAGTGTGTAATGATGTGTAGCTCCCTCAGGTCACATAGCAGTTGTCTGTTTCTGCTCGGTTTCAGCAGTTACTGGTAAGTGTCTATTGTGCGTGTACATGTTGCTGCGAGCCACAAATTCTGCGTTCACTGCAGAGATATAAGAATATCAGAGAGAGAGAGAAAGATGGAGTGGAACTAGATACTGGGAATGCAGAGAATGTTTATAGGGTTCATACAAAAAAGCGCCCTCTTTGTGTCAGAGGTGGAAGTGCAGGTCTCCGAGGTCTGGCATGGGAAAACTGAGGCCCCGCTGTTCTCCCCATACAGCGCTCATGTTTCTGCCTGTTGTTGCTCCCTGCACCCCAGGTCTGTTCTATTCATATCCAGCAGCGCTGTGTGTGAGAGAGAGAGCGAGAGAAAGAAAGAGAGAAATCCTGCGCTAACCTAATCTGCTATATGCCAGTGCACTGCAGCATTTGCCTGATGCAACTGCACACACGGACAAGAATGTTGTGAATCACATATGCAAAATAAAAAAGCACACACGCAGGTGAAGACATATTAGGAATCATTACGGAGCGCAGAACACAGTGAGAGAACACAGAAAAACAGTCACCTCTGTCACGCAGGGTCATGTCCAGCAACATCACAACAGCCGGTGGCAGATACAACACTGGCAACGGTTGTGCAACATTCTCATAGACGGTAAAAATGCTTAGACCTCAAATAGATTACAGGTAAAAGCGTATATATATATATATATATATATATATATATATATATTTCCAAATATGAAGATATATTGGTACCTCAAAATGAAGTTTATAGCATTAAATTGTTTATATTAGCATAAAAATTTAATTTAAAATTGTCTAATGGACTTGGTGTCTATTTATATTTGTCTATTTATTGTCTATCATTGTCTTTTCAAAATTCCCAAATCAAACATCACAGTAAACATCACAGCATATATGTGGACTCAAGCTGCTGTTTCAGAAAAATGATTAAACCTTATGGCTATGTCAAGCAAAAAAGGCACTTACTTTTTTTTTTTTTTTTTTTTTTTTTTTAGAAATTCACTCTTCACCTACAAACACTGACCTTTCAAAAACTGTTCCCACTATTCACTCCATTCAGTAAAAAGAGGCCAATGACACAAAGAGGCCATTTCTGCATGCCATCTTTACTAGAGGGGCTCATGATCATGGATAGTAAAAAGCAGGCTTGTAAACTTTTCAAAAGAGGAGAAAATGCAAAATGTGTTTTGTTGCTGATTTCAAAGACTGTCCATCTAATAAAAGGTCCTACTTTATATTAGACGTTCTTAACTACTATGTACTTACATTTAAATTAATCATTTGATACAATGCACTTACTGTGTACATACATGTTTTACATTGTAAAAAAATACCTGCATATAATTACATATGTAATTAATTCCTGTAATTACATAATTATACTTTTGACCCTTCCCATACACCTTAAACTACCCATACCACTATATATATATATAGTATATATAATCTTACCTGTATCCCACCTCAAAAGCAGCACAAGTGTTTTGTAATATACGACATGGCCACATATTTCTTATGTAATTACATAGTAGTTAAGGACACCTAATATAATGTGTGACCCAATAAAAATCACTGTCACTTAATAAAGCAAACAGAGTGTTTATCTTAGTGGCTGGTAAATCACACTTTTGCCTTTGTTCATGCATTTACAAAAGGTTAACTTAATTTTGCTGTTTAGCCTAAAGGTGCAGTCACATCTACTGCTGCTCTGTGAAATTTAGCATGTGAAATCCGGTCATTGCAGTAGGAATCTGCACAATCTGGAATTTTGCACGAGGGCAAAAGATTTTTTCATGCATATTTGCTGCATTGACCAACATAAAGTTGCTTGGTTTGAAAGTGACTTGTATGTGATCTGTGCTTCACTATTGCTTGCTTTCTAATCTAGCTGTCTAATAAACCTGCCATCATATTTGACGAATAATGCTGGCTCTGTGACGAATTGCTTTTGTTCCTATATTGTAAGTTGCAAGTTAATATTGTTGCATGTTATTGGGTCTAATATGCAGTAATAAATTTTGGTACATGTTTTTTTTTTTTTTGGGGGGGGGGGGGGGGGGGGGGCTATTGCATTATATGTCCGAGCACTGCACACAAGGCTATGGCTTTACATGATTGTTAAGACAGTTTTGTTTACCTCTGAACAATAAACACTTCTGGTATTGTATTGGCTCATCCAATATAAAATCTGGATCCTTAAACAAAACCAGTTGAGAATCACTGATCTAATCAAGCACATGCACATCATAAACACGCACACACACGCCTCTTGGGGGGGTGGGGTAATTCTTGGTACCACTCAGTGCTTTGCGGCTGATCACTGTACTGAATCAGCACGGAAAAAATCAATAGGATAATTTAAATGAAAAACAAAGAGTGGTGGAGAGGATTTCATTATAAATCAATTGATAAATCCATCGACTAAAAGCATCTCATTTAATATGTCAGAAATGTGCAGCCTTTTGCTTTACGCATACCAGAGGACACACAGGGGCTTACCGGACAAAATATCATACTTGTCCACTAATGCAATCTGCTAAGCAAGCATGTTAGTGAGACGGAAAGGGAAAGGTAGAGAGGGAGGGGGAAGCATTCTGGAGCGTCACAGTAATGTATCGCCTCAAGCCCTCTCCCTCTTTTGCCTTACTGCACCATAATGACATGAACCAACGGATACCCAAGGTGGAAAACAGATGGAGGAGGGGCCCGAGAAGAGAAATGGGTGGGAGAAAGTAAAAGAGATGGGAGAGTGGGATGCTGAAACGGTCGTTTGCTAAAGAGAACCCATCCATAATGCAAAAACAACCTATAACCGGCATCAAACCCACTTCGAGTGTGTGTGGAGATGCATAAAGGGGTTAGCGGGTATGATGATGGAAACAACAGAAGAGCACACCGCTGATGAAAAGACATCAAATGAATGTCGAGGGGGAGATGGAGGGATGTGAAATGCAGAGGAGGGAACGGCGATACGGGAGGAGGGGGAGAAGCGAGTGGCGGCTCGTTCTGCTGTGTAAGAAGCAGCTCTGTGCGACAAGCACTGATTGGTTGGGGATTCTGTGCAGTGGCTGGTGCGGAGCTTTGTAAAAATGACACGGACACCTGCCAGTTCCTCCTCCTCCTCTTTCCTGCAGCACACAGCCAAGGCCGTATAGCACTAGGCTGCCAAGCTGAGATCCCCCCGATATCGTCAGCGAGAAGCTCTGGTGCAGGGATTCTGGGAGCACCGTCTCACACACACCTACACGGCACAGCGATATAACAGCTACAACGGGAGGGATGAGAAAGAGGGTTTAGGGAAATAGCTGGCAAGCGTGAGGTTGTACTATGGATTCATACTGTGGATTGTAATTTCTGCGCTACAATATGTTGCTTCAGCTAACTATGAGAACTCATGGGTACATTAAGTAATGAAGCCATACCTGTAAAAAAAATATGGTAACTAAAAGGTTAAATTTGTTAAAATTAAGTTAATACACTAGATACATGAACTTACAATGAACAATGCTTTTTAAGCCTTAATTAACCTAAACTAGTGGTTCTCATCTCTTATACATTATATATATATATATATATATATATATATATATATATATATATATATATATATATATATATATATATATATATACAGTTATGTCAAGCTCTAAAATATTATGTTAGGTAGAAATTTTGAAACAGTGGGGGGGTCACGACGGGCCATTTTGTGTTTGCAAACAGAAATGATATTTTTTGTGGGCGGAGCCAACCTGGTGCCAGAAAATGACAGTTCTGCAGTAGCAGTCTGTGGAAGCCACAGAATAAAAGAATAAAAAAAAGTTAATTTCGAGTTTCTATCTCACAATTCTGACTTTTTTTCCCCTCAGAATTGTGATATAAACTCACAATTGCGACTTATAAAGTCCAAACTGCAATACATGCAAATGAAAGAAAAAAGTTGTGAGATAAAAATGTTATATGTTTAGAAAGTTATCTATGTAAAATGTTATAGATTTAATTTTTATTTCATGCTGTAACTGCTAAAAATGTCCCCTATGAACTGCATATGTAAATTATAGACTTACTGTTTACATCAAATTCATGCTTTAATAGTAGACTAATCATTGCAGTTGTCATCAGTCCAGTCTGTGACTTGTAACATAAACGTCTGCGTTTAGCTTCAAAGAGCATCTTCAACGACGGTATTCTATAAAAACGAAGACTATATTTTTTTGCATTGTGATTCTGACATCCAAAGGTACAACAAAACATTTTTCTCTTATTTTATGGATTTTGCCCATTTTCCTCCACTTGTTAATGTTGTTTTTCTGCCACCACTATGTGCGCGCAGCTGCAAGTGACGTAACTGTGATGTCTGCTCCAAATTGGTCTACAACAACACCCCTTAGCTGTTCTAAAATCACTGTAAACCACTTTCAATTTCATTCATCCCACTACCAGAGATACTTTTCTCTGTGTATGGATATGACATGATACACAAGGGTGAATGACATAAGCACATATGTATATACAATTTCCAGTGAAATCCGTCCTGACAGCTCTAAAATATAAATCATTATTTTAGGTTTATGACATGGTTTGGAAGATGTATTTTGTGTTTGCACTCTCTCATTAATAATGTTTTCTTATTTTTATTTAAAAATGTATATGGTGTAGCTTTAATAATAATATAATATAATATAATATAATATAATATAATATAATATAATATAATATATATAATATAATATAATATAATATAAAAATGTGCTGCACAGTCTATATGCCACATATGCCACATATTTTCCTTCATGTTCACTGTTCAAGTTCATGAGACCTAACGCATTAACTAATGTTAAATACAGATCTAAATCATTTCAATTTGAATATGACTGAATCAAATTAATTGCTTTAGGTTACAGAAATAAACAATTTTTTAAAAGTCAGATCTGGTAGAAAAATATCTTAATCTGTATTCACTATTTACAGTGCATTAAGCTTTACCTGAGAGAAATGCAGAAGTAGATGTAGGGTAAAACGCTATTAGACATCTCTTATTAGCATAAAACATGCAGGATTGCCTCTTGCTGTGAGGTGTGTGTATGTGTGTGATGTCATCCTCTACGGAGGCCATTCTCATTACACTTTACATATTGATCTCCTGCTGTCAGCTGAACTGCTGAGTTTACATGAACGAGGCTGTGCGAGAGCGTGTATGTGTGATAGCGTTTGATTAGAAGCATAATATGATTGAATGAGGAAAAAAACTGTAGATGAATGAAACAAGATAAAAGAAAAAGTGGACAGTGAGAGAGAGGGAGTTCTGCCGCAACAGCCATCTGGGAAGAGAGCAGGACAAGCTGTGCTCCACCCTCAACCTATCTCCATGTCCCTCTCTCTCAAGATTTGGCAGGACACCAGGGTGGGGAGAAGGCCAGAGCCCTGGAACCCCAATGGATCAGCATCTGGTACCTCCACCACCCAGAGAAAGAGAAAAAAAGTGAGAGAAAATACATATGAAAAGAGTGAGCGAAAAAGTAGTTGTTCCCTAAATACTTTCATAGTACATCAATCCTTTCACATTTTAGGAGGTCTCAAAAATATTTTTCTATTGTTATTTTTCCCCTGAGGTCCACTCAACGCACCGACAGATGCTGACCAACGGCAACAGACACTATGTTGGTTTTCATCAGATCAGTTTGCTACCCCTGTCAGTGTCTGTTGGCACTTGTTTTCGCAGATCAAACATGTTCAAACAGCATTTGTCGGGTCGTGGAGAAGTGATGTACTGTAATCTGGTGGTCGTTCACGTTGGTCGACATCTGTCGGTGCAGTGTTAATTTGGCCTTTATGGGCTTCACAACCATTTTCCATCCTCTCACCTGAACTGTCCAATTTTTTGTTATTGTGCCTTTAAGACACGAAACATCGCATATAAAATGAACATATGCACTTTTTCGACATCCAACCCGGCCAACCCAGTGTGAGATCAGAAGCCAGGTTCACGCCACCCTGCAGCCAATTCTTGAGATTTTATTGGTCATGTCAATTACAGTACTGATTGACTACACCAAACACTGATCCCTAAACCTACCCGTCACTGTAACCAATGAAATTACCTGCAGGGCGGGATTTCTGGTGAAGTGGTTTAGTCGTGAGAATGGCGTGACTTCTGACGTCACACTTGGATGTGGGCGGGGTTGGATGTCCACCGCAGGCTGCAGCGAACCCTACTTGACATTTCACCCTACTTGACTTATCAGACCCAAATCTAAGGGTCTGATAAGCATATTAAAAATACATTTCCATAATGTACCAGGAACAGCATAAAGTTTTACAAACTTTTACACATTACAAAAACTTAGAAAGTTAAACATAAAAAACTTTAAAAGAAAATGGAAATTGGAAATGTTGCATTGGCAACTAAATGAAATAAAATGAGTTGAAGTACTAAAATTAGCAAAACTAAAACTGAAATTAAAAAAATAAAGCTAAATAGAAATCATAAACTAATAAAAATGACAAAAGTTAAAATAAATACTACAATAATATACAAAAATAACACTGATCTTATTTCTGACTTGTAGGCCAAACTACAAGTTACATTGGGTTTTCACTGTACATTACAAGCAAAACTTGATTGCTTGTGAAAAGACTCCTTTATTAAAGTCAACAAAATCAAGCTTCATGTAGCCGTGTCCTAGCATTTAGTGCATGTGCTTCAGATCCACTACGTCTTGGTGCTAATGCAGGTGATACACGTCTGATTTCCACTTTTATTCCTCTTTTTCTCACCAATAACTTCCTGCGCTCTCTACGACCTCTGCCAAAACAAAAAAAGTGTTAACAGAATCAAGAAGAGTAGACGTATAAACTGCAACTAACATGCCTTCTGAGTGCAAGACGTTGGAGTGTTAGTCCAGGTCTCCATGAGTCCAGTTACAGACACACTGCACAGACAGAAGCAAACTCAAGCACCAAGGTTATGCGGCATGTGTTCTCTGGATCCTCCTGATAACCACCACATGGACACAAATAATGATAGAGGCCAGAGGCTAAAGTAAATTTAACAAGACGTTAATGGCAGCATACAGTGACTTGGTAAGTACATATCATTTGGAATAAATGAAGAATAAAGGGGAGCCCATTGTCCAAGAGAAGAGAAAAACAAACAAACTAAGACCAGAATACAAGTGTTTCACTCAAAACGCATGCTCGCTGCACAGAAACAAGAAGAAAAATGTGAACATAATAATTGTCAGTCATTAGTAATGTTTAGGCCTTTTTTATTCACATAGTACTAATATTTATGTTGTACATACCTATAAATTTACAAGCTGAATTCTTATTGTATGATTTAAAGCAAATAAATGATGTTCAGAGTGTTTGCAGGGCAAAACCAATATGATATTCATTTCAGCACCAAACCCTACAATTCAACACTCTCATGTTACATCAAAATGTATCATAGCAAACATGCTTCATTCAGCAAAGGAACAATATCCTGAACAGCCAGATGTTATTATGTCTTACACATAAACACTCACTCACAGGCAGAGGTCAGTTGTGGCACTGTAGCAGAGCTTTCTCTCTCTCTCTCTCTCTCTCTCTCTCTCTCATACACACACACAACAGCTCAGCACTTTAACAGATTAATTACAGTCACTGACTGACAGGATGGAATGAACCCTCTCAAATCAGCGCAAAAGAAAAGCAGCAGACACAGCGGCTCTTACAAACACAGACATACTCAAACAATCCACCTGATTACTTCTTTCCTACAGTGATGCCCAAAAGTCTGAGAGAACTATTTTGCATGAACACAAAATTTGTCATTGCAAATTCTATTATCAGAATAATAATTTGAGTGAAACGCTCAGAAAATCTTAGTATTTGGTTTGTCCTCCTTTAGTTTTAATGACGGCAGGCAGCACCTGAGCTGCATGAACTCCACAAGTTTGAGTAAAACCACCTGATGTTCTCATGTTCTCCAGCATAATATCAAAAGAGCATCTTCTCCATTCTCCAACGTCTAACCGTTTATACAAAAGAGTTGCATTCGTGCAGTACAGACTGCATATTGTGTGAGAAAACTTCCTCATGTCTGTGGTGCGAGTGTGGATTGTGGTGTGGTGATTGGCAGCTCAGGGAGAGTAAAAGATGAACCTTTGAGACTGAAGATGAGTATATTGCATAACCGTAGTTGATGTAGAGTGATCGAAGTAGCTCGGGGATATAGACAAAGAGAGTGAAAAAGAGAAAATCTACTGTTGAGGTTTTTTTTATTGTGTGTGTGTGTGGGGGGGGGGGTGGATGACGCATTGGTTCTCATTGATAAAAACACAGAGGGTCTCAGCCTAATGGAGGACAAGAAAGTGACTCACATTCCCACCAGATTCTAACGTTCTCTTTCTCAAATCCACATATACATCTCTCAGGACCCTTTGGAAACGTTGAGGCTACAACAAAGAGGTAAATAAGAGAATTTCTACAGCCTGTTCACTCAAGGAATATATAAAGATATTTATATTATCATTCTCAATAAATATAACATCCCATGTTAGGTTTGTGTGTTAAAAATAAAGTGTGTAATTTCTGCACACAAAAAATTTAAACAATAATAATAAATAAATAATTTGAAATTAATGTATTATATATATATATATATATTTAATTACAGTCTCAAAATTCATTATGATTATTTCTCTTTTTAAGGTGAATAATGCACAATAACAGTAATAAGAAAATTCAATATATTTATTATTAATATATAGTTTTTAAAATTATATAGTACATATATTGCCATATTTATTATACGCTATATTACTTTATTATCTTTGTCCACTTGTGTTTAGCTTAAACTATTGAACCTACAAACTGTCTAACTCTTTGTCCAAAACACATTTGAAGTATTGACAAACACGCATGCAAAAACCATCTAACTCCCTGACATAAACAAAACCACACACACTCGCTCCATCGAGGTGAAACAGAGGAAATAAGTAGCACAGCATTTTTTTCTGCTTAGTATTCGATCCTGATAACTGCAGTACACTACACACATTTGTCCTTGCAAATTTTCCACCTCCATTCCTCTCTTCATCATTGCGCTCCTTTTAATCACTCTTTCCCAGTCTCTCCTCCTTGCATGTCACTTCTCTCTCCCGGTCTGGGCCATAGTTTGGCAGTGTTCTCCTTCTCTCTGTAGTCTATGCCATTAGCTGGGATGATAGAGTGCCTTTGCCTTTGTCCTTAATCCAAGTGAGAGCCCCACTCTGAGAAAATGCTAAAGCTAGCATGCAGTAGCTAGTGCCAAATGCACAGAGACGCACAATGTACGCACATACTATTGAAGAAGAAAAACACCCAGATGTGGAAGTGCACATACATACACCTATGATTTAGACACAGCAATTTCACCAAAGAGTCAACGTTATTATCTCAGAACTCTTTATAGGGGACCTATTATGCCCTTTTTTACAAGATGTAATACAAGTCTCAAGTGTCCCCAGAATGTGTCAGTGAAGTTTCAGCTCAAAATACCCCACAGATCATTTATTATACCATGTTGTAAATGCACATTTTTCAGCGGAAGGAAAAACATGCTATTTTCGTGTATGTGCCTTTAAATGCAAATGAGCAGCTGCTCCCCACCCCACTTTCCAGAAGAGGGCGGAGCCTGTACAACTTGTGCCTCGGCTACTCTGCCAAAAACGAACAAAACATCTGTTTGGTTTTCATTATCATCTCTATCACGGTCACACTCGTGACGTGGTAGCTCTTCGTCATCATGAAAGTTAATTATTTGCATGCGTTTTACAGCCATAACAGTTTAAACTTATGATATATGGTTTTCTGAGTGCACACATCCAAAGCACGTGCACAGAAAGCTGGCTGTCAGAGGTTTCCGGTGAGTATTAAAATGATTTCTCTTACACGTCTTATTGCGCTTAAACTGTCAAATACAGGTAATGTCAAAAACATACAAAGTTCACATAAACAGTCAGTTATGTCTGTGAACGTAAACAGCAAGGAAAGTAATCGCATGTGTATACTAGATCTGTGTATCAAAGTGACAGCAGCATAATCTACAATACTTACTGCTGTAATGCTGTTAATATGAAACAAACAACAAATGAAAACAATTATTTTCCTACCCACCAAAACGTCTCGGGTTACGGGTGTAACCCCTGTTCCCTGAGTAAGGGAACGAGAAGCTACGTTCAATGACGTGATGGGTTCCCATCACGTCATTGGACGTAGCGTCGATGTTCCCACGAAAGGGAACTGGTTTCCTGGTCTTCCATCTCTATTGACTGGTTTTAGAGCTTAAATCAACTAGGACCTGCAAACCAGCTTTTTTGTTTGTTTGTTTTTCAGGAGGGAAATCAGTATTTTTGTTCTGTTTCTCAGTAAAAATGTAAACATCATTAAAACAAGATTAATGTACTTTAAAAAGCATTTGCACATGCACTTTTTGGAGGAAACGTCCAGTTGCAGTTTGTGTGCGTAAAAATTCTCCGAAAAAAGAGCCTGTTGTCATCATTTAACCCTGTCTTTCAATATTTCATTCATACTCTGGTCATCTTTCCTACGTTTCTGTAAGCATTAGCAAGCTGTCTTGGTCATTTTAACCTTAGAAAGTTTTGCACATAAGGAATAGTACTGCTCAAAACATGTTTAAAATCATGCATTGGCCATAACAGTAGACTGATAAGATGTTTTGTTTTACAGTAAGCGGGTCGCCTCATGGGGGTCGACATGTTGAGATCTGATCAAATGACCAGCTGAATGCTACTTACTTTATCTTAGGCCCTGTCCCAAATGGTACCATAAACACTTGCGGAAATGCCACTTTGATTGTCAGGAACAAGTCTTCTGCAGAGCTTGCTTCAGCGAGGGGTCGGCAAAACTGTGCATCGAGGGTGCATATTGACCACAATGACCACAATCATACTTGTTGGTCCCATTCACTGCCATTATAAAGCTTGGACGCGTCAGGATATTTATTAATATAACTCCGACTGTGTTCATCAGAAAGAAGAAAATCAAATACACCTAGGATGGCTTGAGGGTGAGTAAATCTTGGGGTAATTTTCATTTTAAAGTGATCTAATCCTTTAAGGGAACATAGCGAGCATCGATGCTCCCTGGATTTAATGGTGCATTGTGGGAGCGAACGTTTCAGTGCACTGCTTGGATTTTGCCCTTAAAATGGCTGACTCCCTCATCAGTGCCCTGACTACTGAACTAGGGAGCTGATTGAGACGCACCCCAAATCTTTGATGCCAATCAGCTAACATTACAGTATGTCAGCCATCTTTACTCTTTCATTGCCCAATGCTCCTGTTTTCTTTTTTTGTTTTGTTTTGTTTCTTTCTCTATATCTCCAACGAGAGCGTCATCTCTCCATTTACCACCTTATCTTTGCTCTCATTCAGTCTTACTCCCTCATTTCTCATTTGCAATTCCCCACTCCCTTTCTTGCTCCTCCATCCAGCATGCTGCAGTATTACCACCATCAGCATCTTATGAGCGCTGCTCTTTCTCTCCTCGGTTCCATTGCGCTCACACAGACATACGAACATGTAATCTAGCCACATCCATGGGGAAAAGGGTTATCTGAAACTAGCAGGCAAAAAAAAATCATGTTTCATAGTAATAGTCTGGTGTGTGTATGTGTGTGTGTGTGTGTGTGTAATGGAATGGCAGTGTCTTATTGGGATTAGCATGACAGAACAAGGATATACTATATATAAAGTAAAAGTGACATTATACATTACAGCACCACACTTATTCCCTTCCCCCATTCTTTCTTTCTTTCTTTCTTTCTTTCTTTACTAACCATCTCTTTCTCTTTCCCTTTCTAACTCTCCTTCTCATTTGTAGTCATAGATCAGTTTCTTCTGCCTTGTGCAAAAATGTAGTCTTGTGGGAGAGTGCCTGAGAAAATGCAAGGGATTTGGTGGGAAATGGAGGGGTGGGGGTGGGAAAAGAGAGATAAAGAGTGTGTGTGTCATATATGCCGTTTCCATCAGACCGCAGAGTCCCTCTTGTGACTGTTTTGAATATATTTTCATGTGCCATGAGCACAGACATCCAAATAAATGTTTTCACTCCCGTTTGGGAATGTGTGTCAGTTTTTGTTGCTGTCAGTATCACTAACAGCATTAAAGGGGTGGTTCACTGTTTTTTTCACTGATTGTGTTTACGGAGCGCAGTTTAACATGTCTTAATGTTTCGTTTTTTCAAAAATGCTGTATTTTTCATATATTTTAACTTTATTCTACACTGCTGTTTCTCTTCTCCTAAAAACGCTCTGTTGAGTTCCTGGTTCTATGAAGCCCCTCCCTCAGAAATACGCAATGGGCTCAGATTGGTTAGCTGGCCCAGTGTATTGTGATTCGCTGAAGCATCTGGAAACGCCACAACCCTTTACAACTTAAGATGCTTCTGTGGAAATGTAAATGATGGTATCAAATTGAGCCAGAATCAGACCCAGAGAGCAGTAATGAAGAGGGTCAAGCAGAACCTGCAAGCACAGCTTTTAAAGGACGTTTCTGAATGATAAGTATTTCCTTTTTTACTTGTGTCAAAGTGTTTAGATATGCCGTCACTTGTAAATGTTACTGCTGTCTGTTAGCTTTCAATATACGGTTTTATCCTGATTAAAGCTTTACTGTAGCCGAATACATGACTGAGTAGTCGCATTTTTGTAAAGGTAGCGTTTAATTTATAGCATGAACAACTGCTTGTCTATGAACATAAGTTTGTTGGTGTTTGTTGGAGAAATATGCAATAGAATTTAGCTAACTGGCTAGCAAAGCAAAAACACTTTGGTCTTTGTTTACGCCCTTGATGCAACCAAAAAATAGCAACATAATACATTTAAAAGACATGTACAAACAATAAAACGTACTTATAGTTTGGGGCACATAAACAGCAGCTTCTGCTTTTAAATAACTGCTTCATCTTTCAGTAGTAGCCTTTGTGCAAATCCAGCATTGAACTCGTGTAAATTCTGGGAGCTGTCTTCAGCGCTGCATCCAGTGTAGACAATATCATTGATTACAATGAGTTCTATTATCTTTTGACGCGTCATGCCGCGCCGTTTGCTCCCGGTGTGTACATTTTTTCTACTTCCATAATGCCGTGTGACATGGCCTCGCCCACTTTGTTGTGTGTTCCCATGGGCAGTGTTTATGTTAATTGCAGGGTTTATGATATCACCAACCCGGGAAGAAGCTTGTTGTCCAAATCGGTCGTTTTTGTAGGCATTAAACTGCCATAACTTAAAAAGACAATATCTCTGTTTGCATTGAACTTTCAGCGCTGTAACTTTGCAGATACTGTTTATGCTCAAGCAGCAACATTTACACACTAACTAAAGTTAAAAAAGTGAAATCACAATGAACCACCCCTTTAAAAGGATACTTTCACAAATGAAAATCATTTACTCACTTTCATGCTGTTCCCAACCTATATGACTTTCTTTCTTCCATGGAACCATACAATGAAAGTCAATGGGATCCAGTCTAGTATTGCCCCCCAAAAAACAAAAACAAAAAAGGTTGAAACATCCAGTCATACAAGTTTGCATGACATGAAGGTGAGTAAATGAAAATGAAATTTTAAATTTTTGAGTGAACTATCCCTTTAAGGATAGTATAAAAAAGTCTAAATGTCCCTTAAATGGGAAATTCTTTTTGGTTTGTAAGAGTCATGATTCAAAAAAATGTCCTTTTTCTGTTTAGACACAATAAAACGCAATTCAAAGACAACAGGCAAGTAACTGCACCAAGCAAAAAAAAAAAAAATAAGACTGTGTATAATTTGAGACAAACGATTATCCTTCATATTTTAAAGTAAGAGCATCTGCAGCCATTTTTAACTTGAATGTGGTAAACTTGCTTCTGGTACAAGCTGGTTCCAGTTATTTTAAATGATGTTACAAACTGGTATTTGTTAAAGGCACACTATGTAAATTTTCACCGCTAGAGGTCACCTATTCAAAACAAAGGCATAGCTTGATGACACTGAGATTGAAAGCAGAATCTTGGGAGTTGTCGTCTTCACCTCACAGCCGAGTGATGTTGGAGCTAAACGAGGCCGCTGGAGCGATTGCTAATGAGAGATGAGGGCGACACATGCCTCGAGAGCAGCAGAACTTTTATTATGCCACAGGCGTCACTTTTGCTTCTTCCGGTCAAGCGTATGTGGGGTAATGCAGTGCTGTTTTATCAAATTAGATACATTTGAGTATGTTGAAAATCTAATAACGTTACTCTGTACATTCGCTCGGTGGCTGCTGTGTGACACTGTTGCACACTGCAGTAAGCTGATCGATTTTAGAATATCATATTAAATGCTGGATGGCTTGTGTTGATAAATGGCATGCAATTAATTTTAAAACATATTGTATGATGGAGAAAATACTGTATTACTGTTACTAAAAATAAAGCTGCATCTGATTCTGCTATGTTAGCTACTACAAAATACAAAATAGTGTTTTTCTCTGAGGCATGGTAAATACATGATACTCGCAGAAAATCAAGAAAATGAGATTTAAACAATAAGACTAAACGTGTTGAGCTATATAACAATAATTCGTTTTCTGTCTATAAATGTAACTAATAGTTGTTCCTTGTCAAATAAAACATATATTATATATTATATCTAATATATAAAATTAAAGCATCTTAAAACCGGAACTCGGCGGATGTCACTGATAGGCAACGCATGGTCCGTGTCCTGGTTAAAATTGCTTATTTCTCTGGAATGAACATTCTTGGAAACATCTGGGATAATGTACACAAGTCAACAAAATATATAACACTGTTCTAGTGTTTTTTGGATATTTTAATCCAAAAATCTTACATATTGTGCCTTTCAGTTATAATATTATTTTAATTCGTTATTGTAATCACAAACACAGATGTCTCACACATAAAAAAAATAGCTTACTGTACTTCCACATTAAAAATAAGGTGTATAAATAGACATTTAATTACTAAATCTACAAAAAAAAAGTTCAATAAAATAATTTGCTTTGTATTTTTATGTTAGCTTATCAACAAACTCCACTGAAATCAAATGAGAATTGAGTCTCCTGAAAAAAATCAACACTTCACCTGCAAACAAGCAGCAGCCAGCTAAATACAAAATAAAAATTATATCCGTGGGTCAAAAGAGATAAAGTCCCGATAGGCCCACATGGACCTCTGGGAGGTGTGTAGGGCTGAAATACAAGGCTTTTCTTTTCTGTTTTTACCCGGTTGTTCCCCTGTGACCACCAAGTGCTCGAGGGAACAGGGTTTTCCATTTGCCCTGTGAACAAAATGCTGAAGTGGTGCAGAGGAGAACCAAAATGAGCAGGGTTTCTGGACATTGCTGGCCATCCTATGCTTATTTTGGCAGTATAACTGTTTTGCAATGAAAAACTCCTAATGTAGGTGGTTTCACACTGATAACTTGTTGGCTCTGGCATTGGCTGGTCTTCAACACCTATTTAAAATTCAAAGTAGGAGCGCTGCATTGCATATGCCTGCATATACGAGATCACTGGCTGACTAGACTTCAGGGTGAATGAACGGCTCACTGTAGTCTAGTTGGGGGGGGGTTGGGGTGTGTTTAGAAAGGACCAACGCAAAATCACTTGAGCCAAGAGAAGATGCCTTGTAAAAGCAAATATGCTGCAACTCAAACAAAACCATTCACCGGCGAACTGGACCGCAAACACTGAGGGGGGAAAAAAAAGCACACACACTGCGACTGTAGATTCAAGCTCATCCAGCGCTCTACATCTTATTCACCGATTTATTGGTCTCAGCATGACTGGTTCAATAAGCTTTATTATCATGCATTTTGCTGCTGCAACGTGTGGCTAGAAGACGTGTGCGGCACAGATACCGCATTAAAACCAGGTTTCCTTGGTGGCTCGGTTAAGCTTTTGCTGCCAGTATTGTGTAAATGAACAGTACAGGGGGAAGAGAGGAAGCCTGCTTGTTACTGAGAGGAAGAAGCGAGATCTTGTCCCACATATCTCCTTATTTTCTTACTATTTTTAGAGATGTAGTAAAAGTAGAAAAAGAATAACAGTGGGGGAAGACTGGAGGTGTGAGCACGGGTGCCAAAAGAGGTCTCAACTGAAAAGAAGGATTTGCAGGCATACAAACTCGGGTTACAAATGATCACGAACATTACAGGGAACCCAAAGGTAATTGATACTTTTAAGGAAGTGATAAACACAAGCCCATTTTAGAAGAAAAAGCTTGTGGTTAAAAGGAAAGTATCTGAAGGAATCCAATCATATTCGATGTGTTGTACACAGAGGGCTGCTGTGGTCTATGCGGCCCTTGAGGATGCACTTCAAACGTGTTTGCAATGAATAAATCAAACGTTGCAAAAGAAGCAAGAAGTCATATTCATTTTCCATTGCACGCAAGGAGCGACACACTTTTCAAATAGTTTCAGGTCCCTGGAGTCCCGACATTTAAGGTTATTTTTGGCACATTCAGTGTCGCTAACTGTTTACAAACACCTGGTGGGGAGACAGCACTATTTGATGGTTTTGGGACATTTGTGCTATTGGGAAATCCAACTTAAGCATTGAGAAAATCCTATTCCAATCATTTTTTTCCACCCCACAAAATTTTAATAGATTAGAATAGAAGTACCGGGAATGGAGACTTTTTTCTCCAGTTTTCCCACAAAATCTTCCCCAAATATATTTAAATAATTATTTATTAAGTGATTATTTTTTATTTATTCAAATTATTGGTCATTTAGATAAAGGTTGGTCAAATATTTGTCAAATGCTACACCTAAAAATGAGATATTATTCATATTAAATATTGGTAAAGTGAACAGTTTTTGTTAAGCCATTTGTAATTTGTAATTAAAAGTACTGGCAATGCAGACTTTTTTCTCTAGTTCTCCCACAAAACCTCCCCTTAATTTATTTATTTAGTGATTACTTTTTAATTATTTACATTCCTTGTCTTTTAGAAAAGGATGAATATTGTTTGCTTGTATGCTAGATGCGATATTATTTGTGGAAATGAAATATTGGTAAGGTATTTTGTTAAGCCACTTACTTTGATTAGAATAGAATTAGATTAGAATAAAAGTACTGGCAATGTAAATTATCAGTGCACTTTTTCTTTTATTTATAGCAGCGTTAACCTCCAGAGAATAATTCTGCCTTTCAGCACTGGACAGCTCCGGTAGTGACGTCATGCTTTTCCTGGTGACAGTACAATCAAACATAGGTGCGCATGCCGACATGACAACCACAAACGCTGTCTAGTTAGGGAGCTCACTAAGATTTGGGGCACTCCGGGGTTGATCTACTGACATAACGCATGTAAAAGCAGTTATTTAGTAATGAATGTCATGACAAATGCAAAGCGATAAAACAAACATACGTTTCTAAACACATGCCGGATCATCTACCTGAAGCAAGGTGAATTGTGACTTTAATAAAAGGCTTTCTGCAAATATATTTTTACGTGAGAGAACAAAATACACAGAGCACTGCAAAAGCGGGATTATTTTGACTACGGGCTGTTGCTAAGAAACACTGCTAGAGCTCTGTAGTTCATTTAATAGTTGTTCATCCTTATCGAATAGGATTTTGCACGTGAATGACTATGCACCCGCAGGTTGTTATTCATCCATACAACATGTGCTCGACTTCAAGCCTGAACAACACTAAAAATACTGAACAACAGTAAAGACATTCGATCATTCAACATACTGTGCATTTGCTCCTCAGGTAACTGTCATTGTCTTCCTGTATTAATCTGCCTTAACTCCAGTGTGTCTTTTGTGTCTTCTCTCCAACCTTTCGCTCTAGTTCATCACATATAAATTACAAATCACAATTGTCAATTAGATCAGTGGTTCTTAAACTGGAGTTTGGGGCCCCCAGGGGACCACAAAAGTGTGTCGAAAAATAAATAATAAAATAAAATAACTGGAATGGTAAGAATGAAAAAATACAGTCAACGTAATAGAAACAAAATATCTTCTAGATAATATTTGACACATATTAATCATTTTTGTTTCACAATATAAATCGTAAAAATAAAATAAAATAAAATAATGGTACTATATAATATAATCTTGTAACTATAATACTGGGCAGAAAAAAATACAGTGTCATCTTGAAAGAAACTAAATATATATACATATTATGTATATATATTATATATCTAATATATTATAAATATACATACTTGTAATATTTTTAACAACAAAAATTGTAAAATTAAATAAAGTATAAAATAATAATAGTAGGTAGAAAAAATACAGAGTCTGCTTAATAGAAAGTAAACAGTTTCCAGATATTTTAAACATATTTATTATATTTTTTCCACAATTAAAATGGTAATAAAATAAAACAATAAACAGTACTCTAAAGGAGGGAAGGAAAAAAATACAGTGTCAACTTAAAGTAAATATTTAAAACAGATTTATAATACTTTTTCACAATATAAATTGTGAAACATGAAAATATATTTGTCCTTTATAGTTTATGAAAGGTGTCTCAAGGGGATCATCAGTTCTTTGCATCAAAAAGTTTTTAAAAAAAACTAAACAAAAAAACAACAATCTTGAATTAAATCTGAATCCTCTAATCTGGCCAATAAGGAGCTAGGGTTTGCTGCAACTCTTCACTTATGTATGGGCTCACTGGATCATCCGATTTAAACCAGGGATTTAACCAGAGAGAGAGAGAGAGCTCCTAGTCCAGACTCCATAGATCAACTCAGATACTCATGCTATTTATGTAATGGTGCCCGACACCACAGTCTTTTGAAAGTCAGCATTTACTTTAAAGACACCTTCTATCTTCATAAGTGCTTGAAATGAAAACTGAATCAGTTAAAAATGTAGCCAAAAGATAATACACATCTTGCATGCATTTGCATATTTTTAATTTAAAAAAAAGTGACTAACAGCATTGCCTGCACGCACATACACAAATGCACAGGCTCTGCCTCTGTTGCTCTGCAGCAGAAATCAGCGCGCAGTCAGCTAGTATGAGACGCCGCAGTGTTACGCTATAGCACAGCCAGAGAAAGGGACATGGAGGTTGTAAGTGATGATTAGCAATCCGGCACGAGGCCCTGCACCCATACAGCAGCCCGCTAATAAAACACTATGCGTGTCACGGTTGATAAAAGACCTCCATTCAATGACGACGCAGTAAAACGATGACGGCATCTCTCCCTCCCCTTGAGAACTGTGAGAAGAGCTGGGTAACTTACAATCGCAGACCCTTCAAATGCATTAAGAGCAATTCTGCAATTAAATGCAGTCAACAATGAAAAGGAAAACTGATCAGTTAAATGGAACCCTGGGGATTTCAAGAAAGCAAGTATGTATCGACTGCTCATGACTATGATCTATTGACCCAGATGTGACGAGAGAGATAAATATCTTAAATAACCAGCCTGCGCTGATAAAGGAGATAAATGGTTGCTCTTCACTAGCTTGTGAATGACGTTCTGAGAGCCAAAGGGTGAATTACCTTTCATGTGCTCCAGCTGAAACATCTCTTAAGGGTCAGTAAGTGACTTTGCTTTCCTAAAATCGTTACAGATTTTTATATAATGATAGAGATTATTGTCTGACAGGGAAAAAAATGATATGACTGCTCACTTAAAATGGCAAGCAAATAGTTTGGTGAATCTAACTGGGTTGTGTAAAGTTTATGAATTCAAATGACCTTATTATGCTCATTATCCCAAAACTGGGATCAGAAGCGTAGTGGCACCCAGAAAAAAAATCCAATTTCACCTTCAATTCTGGGTGTGAGAGGTTGTAGTGATTGAGGATGCAGTGATCATCAGGTGATTGTGGTGGCAGTGACATACGGGGCTTCTGCTGAGTAAGCAGGAAACGGATTCAGTTAAAAGCAAGACTCAAGGGAATCTCTAGTTCCTGGGATACCGTGAATATCCTGTGCTCCCAATGTGGATACATACCTAAGCACAACCTGATACCAGTAACTCGCTTTGATAAGCTAGAATTTTCAGGTTAAACATACAGGCTATCTTACCATTGGTATGGGTCATTTACCTTATAAAAGGTACAAAATCGACAAAATTACTAAATGGTTTACTATCATAAGGTGCATTTCAATCAGCTCCCTAGTTCAGTAATCAGGGCACTGATCAGGGAGCCGGTCATTTTAAGGGCTTTCTCAATCGCAAAATCCTTCCAACGTCCTGAAACGTTCGCTACCTAAAAACTCCCACAATGCACCGTGAAAACCAGGGATCATCGATGCTCACTATGTTTCCTCTAGGAAGTTCTGAAGTGCGAAACATAAATCATGTGAGCCAACTCACTACACATAATGACATGAGATAGACGTTTTAAATACAAACAGTTATTTGAATATGTATCAGCATAAACATACAAAGCTAACAGGTAATAGCTAACATTTATAATTTATTTATGGCTGAAATGTTGCAACAACCAAATTGTTTATCATAATGTACTTTAAATGTCAAAAAGATGTCTGCTCATAAATGCCGGTAGAGGCGGTGTACAACGAGAAAAGAGCTGTCGCTAGTGGGGCAAAAGGTGGTGACGATTCTAGAGGCCCCGCGATTTCAACCAAGGGGTACCCGCAGCCACAACCTGCACTGGGGTTCCAGATACCCCAGCTACGGCCCTGTCGTGTGTCCTAATGTGTAGTGAGTCAGGGTCCTAACCAGTGCCTGAATTCAAGTACATGATATACTGATTCATGACCAATGAGACGCACCCATTCAGGCATAAGCAGTTATTTTCCCACTTGTTCCTGCTTTGCTGAAACGTTCTTCTAGCATAAAACAACATGCAAGGTAATGCAATGTCCATAGCCAAAACTCAATAGTGTACACCTCAGGGTAAATGTCCTGACGTTCAATATCATAGGGGTCTGCCAGGTACCGTTCTGCAGTATGGACAACAGCGAAATGTGCATCGTCTTTGCGCATGCGCAATGACTGGAGGTTGTAATATGAATGCGTGTAGATTGGCTGTAGATTATTTGGCTTGCTACACGCATACTTAGTAAGTAAATGGACATTAAATATATTGATTTCGGAGGGAAAATGATTTATTAGCTTGTAGCGACAGCTGAAAGATTGAACACGACTATCTACGTAGGAAACCAGCCAGCAGTACAGCGTTGCCACTCATTATTATTCAGAAATATTTGCTGAACGCAGAGACTAGCAACCAGAATAAAGTAGCCTATTCTTGACTAGAAAGTCGAGTGTGAAATTAAGTAACTGAATAACAACGTTCCTCAAACAATTAAAGTAAATTTTCATTCAGCATTTCATAATTTAGCTACATTAACAGCAGAACCAAAGAGGTAAGTTTTCAAAAGGTGTCCACTGCGCATGCAGAGCCGTGCTCTCGCCGCCAAATAATGCGCGTGGAGAGCGCGACAGCGAGACAAAATACTGCATTTTCAGAGAGAGTGACTGAGAAACCTGACGAAGCCGAGTCCTTTTCTCTTCAAACTTAGCCAACAAACTTTCCAGAAGTTTACAACTTACCAGCTCACGCCAAGTGCGACAGTCCTATTGTTGCAAACCAGCTCGCGATTCCGTGTACACGAGAAATAGCCTGAGTGTCGAGTAGTAGTAGCTAAACAAGTATCACAGGGACGATAATGCCATACTACAAAGAGTTCACATGACGCGCTCACAAACTGATACAGACACGTTTAATAATGTATATTTCGAAAGATGCCGATACACTCACTCACCCTGGCGTATTTCGAGGAGTAGGGGTCCTCAAACAGCGCCCAGATGCGGGGCCGCCAGATACTCCACCAGCTGGTGTTGCGACCATCCTCCTGTAGACACAACCTCTTCAAGTCCCCGTCCGCACCACCCGTTAGCGCGGGGTCGTCCTCTGGGGGGTCCGGCTCGGGCGTCTCGAAGCTGTCCAGCGCTTCCTCGGCGTCCCGATGCTGTCGGTAGTTCATCCAGCAGCAAGCCTCCACGTCCGTCTCGTCGATACCCCAGAAGGCGAGCTCCTCCTCGAAGAGAGGACCGCAGACATCGTTGGGACAATGCAACTTCCCTGTGCGGTAATAGTTGAGGATGAAAGCAAAGGTGTTGGGGTGACGGTCAAAGAAAAACTCGTCGGATTTGGGGTCATAGTCAAAGTTACTGAACGCATCTGGCTCCGTGAGCCAGGACAAGCGGGTCCCAGGCAGCGTCTTCAGTGTGCTGCGGTAAGTCTCGTGCCGAACCCCCCCGCAGTTTATTACTATTTTCTCGCTGTCTGAAGGACAAGTCATGTCTGCGCTGTAACATGCTTTGTTGGACGACTTGTTCCCACCCTTGCGCCCTTTGAAAGAGGAGACACACACCGAACTGAGCATAGAGGAGCAGGGGGAGGGAGAGGAGGAGAGAGAACCGAGAGGGGAGGGGGGGAGGAGGAGCCTGCGGGGGGAGAGCAGAGGAAAAAAGAAAATTAGTGATGCTCATACTTTTATACATTATCGAGCTGGTAAAAGTAACCTGTTTTTAACTCATCACATCATTAGTTCTTGCACCAGTCACTAATGTAGCTCTGCATAGGTGGTGCAATACAACGGCAATGGTCAAATTCCTATTACAATTCTGGAGAAAGTGCACATATAAGGCAATACTAAGGTCTTTTATGGTATAGTCTACTCATTGGGCCTGAAAAAGAAAGGACCCGTCCATAAAAATCGTGTAATTTTAATTACGACCCTGGCAAGATGAATGTTGATGCAGGTGTATGGGATAAGCATTTTAATGAGGGAGTGAGTTCAATATACATTCAAGTGTCACATAATAAACAGGAACGAGACCCCTCCTCTTCTGAAATGCCCACCCATCTCTCCATTTCCATCTTTTACCATCACTCAGCTCTCATGTCCCTCAATTCACTAAAAAACACTCTGCTCAATTACAGCGAAGGGAGATGAAAATGACTGAATGTTTCACAGCCACCCCCCTCCCCACACCATGCTCTCAGCGTATCCAATAGAAAGAGGGAGAGGAAGAGAATGAGAGCGAGAGGAAGGGTGGGAGGAAGAGGGAGAAAAGCTAAAGGCAGAACGATTATTTGCTGAGCTACACAAAATAGGGAGAAAAGACTGCAGAGCATTAACTCTTACACTATCTCTCGCTGTCTCTCTTTGGGCAGCGCTAATGTTATGCAGACCGTTCAGTACAGTCAGTGTACAGTATTAACCTTTGTTGCAGTCATAATTGTAGTATACAATCTCTAAAATTACAATATTCTGTTAAAAAAGGCTTAGATTCACTACGCACAAACACGCATTCATATTTTCATGGCATTACATCGAGAAGGTGCTTTAAAAACGGAATGTTTTTACTCCTCAGCTGTAGTTAAATGAGTACTGCCACTCTTTTTCCAATCAAAATGTCCCATTTTGGAAATATGGAGCAGGGAAACTATTATCTTTTTCTCTTGGGGTTATACACTGTAAAAAGTGGTAATCTATTTGTACCTGATTTAAACTTCAAAAGTTAGTCTAACCTAATGTAGTCAAATTCATGTTAAACCAGATCATTTAGTTAATTTAGAAGTTACTACATGAAGCAATTTTTTTAGATTGCCTAGCAAAACAGTGGACAAGGGTCAGATTTCACTGACAAATGTCCTCCTCCCATGTTTTGCTGTGCTGTCTTTTCCAGCTTTCCCAATAACTCTCCTATATCTGTTCCTCTTGTTTGGCTGTGCTGCACGGCTGCTCCATACATATCTGTCAGACTGTCTTCCCTCATTACTTATCCACTCTTATCCATTCTCCTCAGCTCACTCTTTCTCTTGCTTTCCCTTATGTCCCTCTGTGATTAACTGTTGAAACAACAAAGACCACAGGAGAGTGAGAACCGTAGGAAGCAGAGAGGCTTAATAATACGGAACAAGGCAAACGGATTCGCTGCTTATTTAAATGAAGATAGTCAAGTTGATTTCTCCTTTCAGCACCATGGACAGCGTATGAGTTTCAGTTAACCATTTAAAGCTAAGGACTGTATAAGCAAAGGAAATATAGTTAAAAATTTGAGCCATATACCAGACATCCAAAGGAGAGTCATAAATAAATAACTAAAATAAATCTCACAAAAAATAATAACTCACAACTGCTGTTACAATCTATAGTATTTAATTATATATAACTAAATCCTTGAAAGTGTAAACACTTTGGCTCTGCAGCCCAGCATTCAACATTGGCTAAACCAATGGCGTTTTTGTAGGGTGTTTGTAATGTGACAAGTTTATGTTGGTGAAATAAATAACTATACGGGAACACAAATGTGTAAATAAATAAAATGATGAATAGGAAAAACTGAAACTGAGAGGAAACTAGGGGGAGAAAAAAGTTGTGCTGACAAAGCAAAAAAAAGGCTCCCACTAAAAAGGGAAATCATTGTTAAGTGTGTGTGCCTGGATAAGGGGGAAGTACATTAAAGTGTGCATGTCCATTGGGATGGGGGCTGGTTGTAAGGACAGATACGCCTATAAAAGTCAACAGCACTATACCGACAGAGAGCGAAGAGAGAGGAAAAACGGAGAGAACAGGTTATGGCCACTGAGGGGAATGCGAAGGAATGACTGCAGTAAAGGTAAATGAGGATCCATTCATAAATTATTCAGTTTAGAGAAACAATGTCAAAGAGAAGTGATAAATACATGCACTACTATGAGAATGAAGTAGAACTGACCCATATCTACGCTACTTTTCTTCTGTCTTACAGTATGCTGTAGTGCGTCTGCATTAAACCTTCACTCTAACTCCCTTTCTCTCTGTCTGGTGCAGTGTTGGTTCTTTGGCTTTTTCTACTTGCTATCCCACTGCAGTTGAAGCTCAGCGGTGCTCAAAGGCCACCTAGAGGACTCGTCGGGGAACTGCACAGCACAAAATACTGCAGTACCCCCTCCTCTTCAAGCTTTTTCCCCGACTGAGGTATGAATGCCTTATGCAAACCATCTGTCGATGCATTGCATACAGGTTTGTGTGCCTTTTTAGCCCTTACACTCTTTTAAGTGACTGAAATCACTTAACAAATGCAGTATAATTGCTGATTTATATGAACTGGCGGGCAGGTATTATCTCAGCCTCAGCCTGCTGCTTGAGCCCAATGATTGCTGAAGCTTTTTGCAATCCCTCCCTCCTTCTCTCTCTTATTTGTGTGCACTAAGCTACTCTCAGCCGAGTTGCTCATATCGACGTCTCCTGTGGAATAGCACTAAAAGAAAATAAATTAACAGACCAAGGAAGCTTGCGTACACAAACGTAGTCACGTTCACAAAAAAAAGCTGTGTTGCAGCACAATTAATTAGCTTAAAATGAAATTGTGCTGTGCAAAGTCAAACTACACAGAACTGGCACACATGCATAATACGATATATCCTCAGAAGGTCATCAGTCAGACTTTGACCTCTGCTTTGAAACTAATCGCAGCGCTCTGACTGAGCCCTTTTCAAAAGGCCCACTCTTTTTCAGTCAAGAGAGAGAGAAAGAGATACAGAAAGGAGCTTAGAAGACTCATCTTACAGTGACAGCATTGAGACGTGCATGACTATATTCCCATATCTAACACTAACAGTGTTCTTAAGATAGTTATAACCCCACTCCCCCCCCAGCCTCAGCTCTCGTTAAAACCTAATTAATAAAAGTGCCCTCTCCGGTTAATTACCATCCCTTTATAGTCCCCCATTAAGTACTCAGGGAATGAAGCCGGAGAGAGATGGGATATAATTGTGTTAAGCCAAATCACACATGAACTTGATGGAAACTATTCTTAGCGGTGGGAAAGAATGGAGTTGGGTGACAAAAAAAAAAAAGGAAAAAGGACTTGAAAACCAGACGGAGGACAGAGAAGGTCATCTCAGGTGATCGGTAAGGGTCACACTGTCAGGAAAGGGTGTATTTGTGAGGATGCGAAATCATGGAAAGGCATCAGCAGGAGGGAGAGTAAATGATTTGAAATAAGGCACTGCCAATAGGATGTGAGTGGGTGAAGGCGGGAGGGAGAAAGGGAGGGACCAGAGGCTGAGAGAAACAAACCTAAAAAAGTTTAACTGGTGTGTGATAAGATGAGAGCGTGTAGAGGAAGAGGAAAACACGTTGGAATGAAAGTGTTGTTTCAACAGGTTCAGGGCTTTACATTAGACAGTTAAAAATAAACAAAAAACGTCCCTATTTTCAAACAATGAACATAATGTTAATATCATAAAATAACAAAATTAGAAGATTTCACAAAGATTTCAACAACAAAAGACAAAGGGAAATTATCCTTCATTTTAACAGCTGATGTGTTTTGTTATTCAAACGATGCATTTTTATTATCTGTATTTAGCATTGTTATTATCTACAACTTTATCAGAACCTATTGTTTTGGGACTTTGTTAGAGTATTAGCAAGAGACATGGGGGAAATTATGGGAGGATGAGGAAAGCTCCATCTACATCCAAAATAAACTTTTAACTGAGTATTGTTTGCAGTTGCCATTGGGCAGGGAGTCATGATGACACACACACACACACACACACAAACAGTGGATGGAATGAGAACATACTGAAGGGTATATACTTGGATACTCTCTTTCAACTAAAAGAGAATTAGGGAATACTTTTTACTAAAAGAGTGGACAGACAGGTATAAAGAAGATTTGATGTTTATGTTAACACAGTGAAAAGACATAGCCTACCATCAGCTATCAAGTGACATGACTGTGAAAAAAAAAAAATCAGACACCAATCATTGTGGGACATGAAACGTCCATATATTTGGTGGACTGACAACTCAAAATGTAACATATCAGAAATACCTTAAAAATCATCAAGTAAATAAAAAAAAAAATATATGAAGGGGTTTAAGTCAGTGTGCGAATTATTGAGTGACTTTCAGGGAGCCTACTTTTTTCTGTCAGTAATATTCGTCTCCTACTTTAAAGCTAACTGTCAAATAGGCCTTATAGACATTTTTTAACAAATAACTAAATGTCCTCTTGAAATATTTAAAATTGTGTAAATCTATGATTTTGTGGCAAGTAGGCTAACAGATTGGCTACCATAGATCGATTGGTCATGGCTACTCAAGGAAAAGGGAATTCTATTCGTCATTACGAATAGAATGTGACGCGTTCTAAGTTGTAATGTGACTTTTATGGTTAACAAATCCTTCCATAATTCGCACGCTGGTTTAAGTAAGTGACAAAAACAAAGTAGACCTGACTACTACTTGTTGAGTCTGTTGACTGGCAGAGGCTGAGAGGGTAGGCAGGCCTGCTTTGCATGGGTACACCGGGCACACAGACAGAAATACTCAGAACAGAGGTGATATATTTTGTCACTTGTACACAAGATCACGACACAGACACAGCACAAACACCTATATTACATACTTACTCGCTCTGGGTCTGGCTCTGTTCGCGTGCGTGCAGTGTGCGTGTTACTAAACACACACACATGAACACACAAACTGCACAAAAATGCTACGTGGAATTGACTGTTTTCTGATTGAACGGAGGGATCCTCTTGGCATGGGGTCCGAATGACAGTGCAGAATAGGCTACTTAAACATAAGATTTTGTTTTCTATAAAATGGCTACAGTTATGAATAATGTAATATATTCTTGCTACAACACCTGCCAGTTTAAAATGTGCTATACTGCGTAGTCCAGTTCCTTTAGTGATATAAAAGACTAGCCTCTGAAAAATATATATATATATTTATTATATATCGCCTATGTTGCACCTCTGCTGCCCTTGCTCTTTAAATGAATTATTCCCGTTATATACACGGGTGTTACAGGTCTAATATCCAATTTTTTCCCCCTGATAAATAAGCATTTCTATGATTTAACGAAGCTTGTATTAACCAATTACTTTTATCCCCTAAACGAAGCAGCCTATCCAACCAAGCGAGACGAGCAGCGGGGAAACACCTCTCTCTAATTCTTTAATTTTCATGCACTCACTCCATCAACAGTCTATCCCTTTCTTCTTAGTTTTAGCATCCTTTCTTCCGTATCTTCACCTGTTCCCGTTGTCCAGGGTCAAAGAGACCGTAACCAGGTCTTTAGTTGCAGACTGAGGGGTCTGTGTGAATTTATTTATGCCGAACAAGGCAGCATGCCGGGCACGACTAGAAATGTTATTCCTTAAGCTGCCTCCCTTATCTCTTCCGTCCGTTTTTCCCTCCCTTCTTTCTCTGTCGATGTTTTTTGTTTTGTAAATCTGTATTTCCATGCAATTTAGTCCTTAATCTAATGGTGACATGGGATCCCTCTGCGTTGTTCCCTCCCTTCAGCTCTTTAAAGGGAAAGGTGGCAGCTGGTGCCCCCTCCCCAAACCCCACCCTGTGCCATTTAACCATATACACGCCAAGAAACAAACCTGTCGCTATTTCCAGCATTTCGTCCAATTACGTTTTTACAAGACTTTTTAATTAAGTCCTTAAAAACTAAAAATCTTGAACACATTCCTAAACCCACTTCATGCAGAATTATTTAAAAAAGGGTAATTAATGAACATTAAACGATTAAGTTTGCAATCCATGTTGCTAACTAGCTAGCTACTTGGAGCTTGTTTAAAAATGCACTTATGTGAAATATTAACGTTACACAAGAAAATTATAGTATACAATATAAGAAAGTATAAATGACATACAGATTACCTCCACTTACAGGCTGAAAGACGTGTATGAGTGTCTTTTACCTTGGTCAGTGTGTGTTTCCAGGGCTCATAAATTACCAGTGTAAATCTGTAACCCTGATCTCCAGTCACTCTGTACAAATATGTGTCTCCTCCTTATGGATGTTCCAAAATACAGTATGGTGCAATTTGTGTCTCTGTGTGAAAGAGACAACAAAGCTACACCAATTAGGACAAGCACCAGGCCAGGTCTCAGAATTCTGCATAAACAGATTCAACATCCAAGAAAATCAAATAATGCAAGCAGGGCAAAAGTAGGCAGATACTAAAATAAAAAATAAAAAAATAAAAAAATAAAAATCCTGAAAGGACACACTAACATTTGGAAACTTCTGACATAGCTTGTATCAAATATTGTAGCCTAGATAAGAATATTCAAATCAAAATACTACCTGAGGACAATAAGAGGTCATAGGTGACTAGACATGGTCAATAATGTTTATTCTTTCTAATATTTTATTAATGACCATTAACTATCCCTTAACCATTTTATCTGCTTTTAATAGTTCTCTAAAAGATAAATCTAGCCTCCGCCGCTTCATAATCTTTGCCTTCACCTGTTCCTTAATTTTTATTCATCTAGCTGCCATATATGGCCTTAAATCTGTCATGCTCTCTCTCTCTCTCTCTGGCACATTGCCGGAGGCAGAGCTGGGGGAGGAGAGTGAGATGTCGCAAGAGCAAGTAGGTGGAAAAAACTGGGTGGGACACAATTTGGACTAAATTGCAATATTCTTCCCAATTCTATATATTTTTTTCATTACCACCCTCTCTGTTTTGTTTTTGGCTCTCTTCATGAGAGTGTTTAAGCATGCACTACTGTTCAACCCTCTTGGGCTGTCTAGGTGTGCAGCCAGCTGCCTCCTCAGCGATATTCATGCCTCTCCCTGGTCTTCCCTCTGTACTTGCATTTTTTTTCCTCCAGGATTTTAAGCATACTTCCTGTAATCTTGCATCTTAATTTTTGAGCGAATGGTCCCTTTAAGGATAAAGAATACATACCCACAAAAGGCACACACTCCAGATCAATAAATCAATAATGTTTCCACCAATCACTTCTAACATGTTTCATTCTCCATTTATTACAGATCCTCTGAATGACAAAAGAACAGAAATATTGATGAATCCATTTTAGAAGTTCAGATCAATTACAGCCGAACTGAAAATCAAACTCTTTTCTTACAGCAGAGACATCTTATTTGTTCCATAAGTCTGATTTTCAGTACTATACATTTTAGGAACACCTAAAACATCCAGTAACAGACCTCTACCACCATTTTCTTCCCATTTCACCCCGCTTTGTGCAATATCAGCAGCTTGTGATGTTGGGGGAGGCACAGGTACCATAAAACTGTCCATATACAGACTGCTTTTGCCCCTGTGGGGCAAAGGCAGAGGTGGGCGAGGCAGCCGGGGTTGACATGATAAAGTGGATGGAGCTTTGTGAGCAGGAAGTCGGCTGTGAGCCCCGCTCTTGGTAAGTTTTCCATTAAAGGTAGCAGCATCCAGGTCAGAGCGAGAAGACAAATCTGACCTGAAAAAGAGGATTATCAATGACTATGAAAAAGAAAGAGAAAATGATTTAGTGGGTAAAGTGGAGGCACGAGGCTCACAGAAGGGTATTAATACATTGCATCCACACACTAGTGCTCTGAGGTCCATTATGTTCTTGCCATATCACTATGCTGACCATTCACTTAGCCCATATATTACTTTGTCAATAGAAACACATTTGGGAGATTGTGGGTCCTCTGAGACTAAAGCTCTTCATTCCTTAGCATAAGAAACATCTTCGTATATGCGCCATACCTGCTCCCTCAATAAAAAAAGCTAAAACACAGGAAGCTTTAAAAGCTCTTAAAACAATTTGTTCTTAGTTATGAAGTCAGCAAAGTAGATGTACCAGTTCTAAAAAATATGCACAAAAAGAGACATTCCCCAGATGTTACACTGTCATACATAAACCTGCTGTGAAGAGGTGTGTGAATTAGTGTCAATATGTGTTTGTGACCTTGAGTGCAGCCCACCAATCAAGAGCTGACAAGGTTCAGGAGGCCAGGCCAGAAGGTGAGATGAGCTATGCTTCACTAAATCATTTCAATCTGCCCTGCAGCAAGCCAACATGAAAAATAAAGCATCCATCTGATGTACCATGAGAGTAAATAAAGACAGAATTTTAATTCTTAGGTAAACTATCCCTTTAAATCACCTGTGTTGTGATCAGTTCTGACCCTGAAGATGTGGTTTGCTAAGCTGAGCATGTTTGAAGACATTTTTGATCAGTTGGAAAACCAAAAGTGTATTATGTGCACCATAATTCTAACTAATTCACGATGGGCCAGATCACAAGATTTACATCACCCCTGATGTTCTTGCGATGGATGCTTTGCTCTAATGGTATCCTGAAAGCAGATTACTCAAATAGTACATTATCCTCCACTTACATCTTGGGATTGAATCAGATCTGCAAACCCTTTGATCTCCATCATCAGTTTTGAGAAGCCACCACTGCTGACCTCAGATCTCGGAATTAGCATTTAATCCACCAGAGCAGTACATTAACACTGCCCTCTGGTGGTGGACAGTTACCTGTGAAAGCGCTTGAAGTCGGTCTTGGTTGTGCTGAGGACTGGTTCTTGCATGATTGCCTGAGTCGTTTCCAGCTGTCTGTACAGTGCCTGAGTAAAATCAAGAGAAGTGTGATTCATTCCATCAGCCCAGAAGCTCTGGTGGAGATAAAACAGCTGGCAGTGCGCTGCTGAATCCTGAGAGCTGTGGGAGTCATCTATTAATATACTTTGCATGAATTAAGCATTTTTTAATATTGATGTTTGATATTCCCTTATCCACACCATTTAAAAAAAAACACATTTCTATTCTCCACTTGAGTTTAATACAAGTTAAAGGGAAAGTTCACTCAAAAAACAACATTTTGTCATCATGTTGTTCCAAACCAATATGACTTTCTTTCTTCATTGGAACACAGAAAATGATGTTTTGAAAAACAGAAGTCATGCGGGTTTGGAAAAATATGAAGGGGAGTAAATGATGCCAGAATTATCATTTTTGGGTGAACTATCCCTTTAAGCTCACTAAACAGCATTTTTTTATGTTGATTACCAAAAAAATAAATAAATAAATAAAAAATAACACTTCACATAAGGTTTCATTAGTTAACTACTTCAGTTAACATGAACTAAGAATGAACAATACTTTTACTGCATTTATTAATCTTTGTTAATGTTCATTTCAACATTTACTAATACATTATTAAAATCAAAAGTTGTATTTGTTAACATTGGTTAATGCACTGTGAACTAACATGAACAAACAATGAAGGACTGTATTTTTATTAACTAACATTAATAAAGATTAGTAAATTATTATTAGTAAAAAGATTAGTTAATGCATTAACTAATGTTAACAAATGAAACCTTATTGTAAAGTGTTACCAAAACAACAACAACAACAACAAAAAACCCAGCAAGAAATCATCACTCATTTTCTTTAAAGGTCCCGTTCTTCGTGATCCCATGTTTCAAACTTTAGTTAGTGTGTAATGTTGTTGTTAGAGTATAAATAAAATCTGTAAAATTTTAAAGCTCAAAGTTCAATGCCAAGCGAGATATTTTATTTAACAGAAGTCGCCTACATCGAACGGCCAGTTTGGACTACATCCCTCTACTTCCTTCTTTAATGACGTCACTAAAACAGTTTTTTGACTAACCTCCGCCCACAGGAATACACAAGAGTTGCGTTTGAAGAGTTGTGTTTGTCGCCATGTCGTCGAAACGCTGTTATTTTCATCCCGCAGTCCAATCACCGGGTCTGATTCCGGCTCAAATTGATAGGATAAAATTAAAGACATGTTTACAATAACACTGAGCACGTGCATCTCCACGTTATGGTAAGAGGCGTGACTTTTCCGGGCACGGTGCGCTCAGAGCTGTCGAATCACAACACAGGAACCGCTGGCACAATCAGAACTCGTTACGTATTTCTGAAGGAGGGACTTCATAGAACAAGGAAGTCATCAGCCCGTTTTTATGACAGTGGAAACAGCGGTATACAGATAAGTAAATTATGTGAAAAATACTGTTTTTTTTTTTTTTTTTTTTATTTATTTATTTTTAAAAGAGGACAATGCACATTAATTAACACAAGAAACAAGTCTCTTATGTAAATGTGCCAGATTTAGCCATTCTGGCTAATTTTCATCTGCAGTCCCTGGCAGGTTGATGGTAAACACACACACAAAAGCAAAAAAATACATACAAGACCAAAAAACAAACAAAGAACCACTATTTATGAATACATATTTGATTATCCAATAACCACCCTTTTATCATTTTAGAGAAAGAAGAAAGAGATGTAATATTTCTTAGTTCTATGGGTATAGTATTCCAAGTATGTACTGCTCTATAAGAAAATACTGACTGCCCAAAAGCACTTCTTCTATGAGGTATTATACAGTCCCCTCTAGTAGTGGCTCTAGTAGATAAGTTAAAATTTTGTTTAATAAATTCATTAAGTGGAGGTGGGGCCATACCATGCAAAATTTTATACACAAGTAGGATATCTGCAAATTTAATCATATTTTCCCAACTTAAAAACCCATATTTAGTTAAAATTTTACAATGGTGATATGAATTAGACCTTTTGTCCAATATTTTCAAAGCCTGCTTATAGAGTCTTTCTAATGATTGCAGAGTAGTCCCACTTGTTTGTGTCCAACTGGTCAAACAGTAATTCATGTGTGATAAAATCATAACATTAATATATAACTTTGAAGCCTCAGTGGTTAAATTATTCCTAATATGTCTAAAATGTACCAAATTGAATTTAATTCTATTTCCAACTTTTTAAACTTGTTTTTTAAATGTGAGTTGTGAATCAAGTACTATACCTAAATATTTATACTCATGAACCACTGATAACCTTCTACCTGCTACTGTAACATCAGGGTCCGGATCTCTATTTGCAGACTTCGAAAAAAACATACATACAGTTTTACTAACATTTAGATGTAAACAAGAGTTATTTAACCATTTAGTAATTTTATCCATTTCTGCTGATAATTCTTCTGCAGCTTGCTTCTTACTTTTAGCATGCAAATATATGATTGTATCATCAGCATACATCTGGCAGTTTACAGTAGGTGAACAAACATCAGGCAAGTCATTAATGTACAAACTGAATAGCAAAGGACCTAATATGGAACCTTGAGGTACACCAACTGAATTAGTAAGCAATTGTGAAATTGTATTATCTACTCGAACACATTGTTGTCTATCGGTTAAATATGATCTTATCCATTTAATTACTTTTATTGAAAAATTATAATTTAATAATTTATTAATTAAAATCTCATGATTTACTGTGTCAAATGCTTTACTTAAATCCAGAAAAACAGCTCCCACCACACCACCTTTATCCAATTTTAATTTAATATTTTCTAAAAGACAATTCGCAGTTTCTGTTGAATGATACTTTCGGAAACCAAACTGCATCGGATGCAATGAGAATGGAGTATTATTCAAATGTGATACTATCTGCTCGGAGATCCATTTTTCTGCAATTTTTGAAACTACTGGGAGAATACTAATGGGTCTATAATTACTAACTAACATATTATCACCAGATTTAAACACTGGTGTTTTACACGCGAAACATGAACACATGTTATATTGCACACTATAAACACAATCAAAGCTTCAAAAAACCACGAAAAACGGGACCTTTAAAGCAAAAATCGCGATTACATGCGGCACTTACAATGGAAGTGAATGGGGTGATTTTTGGAGGAATTAAAAGCAAAAAAGCTTCAAAATTTTATAAAAGAATTTTCCTGTTAAATCTTGTGTGTTATTTAAGCTGTACAGTTCTAAGAGACGTTTTTACAGTCATTTTAGTCCTTGCATTAAAGTGGATACAACTTTACACAGAAAAGGTTAAGTGATTGTTTTTACACTAACATCATGTTACAATGCATATTGTTTACATCTTGTGACTATACTTTTGAAACAGTGAGTATTTTAATGTTTACAGATTGACAGTGCTTTGCTGTAACCCAGATTTTGTCTTTTTTTTTAAAAGATAGGGATGGACAAGTGGAAACTTCACCTGGGCCTATAATGTTCAGCTTCTTTATCTCACCTGTATCTTGCTATAGTGTTCACCAAGAGGTTCACATGCTGCTAATTGACCTCTGTACTGGTCCTGCATTTCACTGATGGGGTTAGAGACCACTCGCACTGTTGGATGGTCTCTGAGCTGTGGAGGATCAAACAGACACATATGAATGACTTGTACATACAGTTCCAAAAACAAAAAGGAGATTCTCTAAAGAAAAACTCTCTTTTACACAGACACATCTCACCCTCTGGGCCAGCTCATTGAGGAAGTGTGTGGTCCAGTGTGGAGGAGCTTTAGAGTGGATTTCATTATACAGAGGTCCATTTAGTGGCTTTCTGTCATGCTTAGAGTGTGAGGTGAGAGAGAAGTGAGCAGAGGCCGGCACTCTGTTCTGACGCTGGAGGACTGGAGGAAGAGGGGCATTCTGGGACAGTGACAAGAAGATGGTCAAAGATATCTATATTTGTTAGTAACACATCTTGTTTCTTTAGTTCACTTCACATATACAGTACGGATGGTATCAAAGCTCTAAATAACAAGAACAACAAAACACATTCTAATAGTGTCTGGCAAAGTGTATTTTTACAATTGTTGTTTTTTATATGTAAAAATATAGTTAATTTGGGTGTCCTTAACCTGTTAACTGTCACCCCACTTTTTTATAGACATGAAAATGCACATCCAAACTTAAATGGTTGTAATTCAAGAATACTTTGGAATATAGACATAAGGCTAGTCTTGTTTTAAAGATGAAATTTGTCAGATTATTGTAGAAGTAGAAATAACTGAAATAACATGTAAGTGAAACAGAAAAAAGTTATAGAAGTTTAAGTTTATGAAAATGTAAAACGTAAAAAAATAATATTTTATATTTTTTATAAAATATATATATTTTACAAAACATGTTTTAGTCTAAAACTGCAAGGAAATCAAAAAATCTGAACAAGTTGTGTTCCAAATTTCAGGTTGATATCTCAAAAAATGAGCTTTCAGTAAGATTTTGTTTGGGCGCAGTACCACACTTTTTCACTAGATGACAACCGAGCTCCATTACTGACCATATTAGGGCGCCTCCATTTCCATATTGTTTGAGTGATCTGAACCATATATTTCCATTATTTCAATTTATGAAGTAAACATCCTATATAGAAGTAGTATGGGAAGTTTGGCAGAATTTGATATGAATTCAGCCTCTAATAAACATAAAAACAACATGCATGTGGGTTATAGCTCGCTGCCACAATCATAAATGTATTTTTTTTTTCTATTAAAAACATTTTCAGACCTTTTTTTTCCCTCATAAAATTGAATGGATGTTATCTTTTGAACTCTTGGCATGAAAACAAACGTACTTTCAACCAATCTTCAATGATTTTTCATGTTCATCGCTATTTCAAAATAAAGGTCTGAACACGCCTTATGAGTATGAAAATATGCTTGTTGCAAATTGATGAATTACTGCTCCTCTGTAATTTATTTTGAGTTTTGTATATCTTAATATGTCGAGAGTTGGTGACCATACCTTGCATGTTTTTAAATAAAACGGAGAAGGCTGCAAATACACATGTCCAATGGTTGTGCTTGTTTGGACGTTTCGTCTGTGGTTATCCATTTGCTTCATCCACTCATTCGCAAAAGTGAAAATAAACAACCAAATAAACGCAGGATCTCCTATCCGTCGAAAATTAGACAAGTGACATATTACTGAAAGACCCTTGATGTGTTTAGCCAGAGATAATGCTGCTTCCATCCATAGGAATGGAGCCTGCTTTGTTTATCTGCTGCTATGGAAACGAACGCGCGGCCACTGGCGGTCAGAGAAACATTAACCTAAATAGTTAACCCAGGTGAAAAAATACTATAGTAATTTATAGTAAATACTAGTGTTTTGATCCATACTGTAGTATATTACAGTATACTGTATATATATTATAGTATTTACAACACTTTGTTAATGAATGCTACAGCATACTGTAATATTAACTATAGTGAACTGATAAACTGTAATAAATACTGTAATATACTGTAGCTTTTACTACAGTAAACTGTAGTGTATTGTAGTATAATATACCCTATAGATTAAAGAAAGTTTAGTACAGTATTGGGTAAAGTAATTTGTTTATATTACTATAGTTGTTATATTATTACAGCAACTATAGAATTACCACAACAAATTAATTCAAGTGCTTTACTATAGTATAGTTCAAAAACACTATAGTATTTATCAAATACTATAGTATTTTTTCACCTAAAGCTGAAAAAATAAAGTAAAAAAAAAATACTTTAGTAAAATTCCACGGTAATTTCTGTAATTATTAGGCTACTATGGTGAGCGGTGCAAGATTTTATATTTCTTTTCTTTTTCTTTTCTTTTTCTGACAGTCAAATTTCACTCAAATCAAAATGGGAAAAAAAAAAAACTTTTTGTGACCATTAAGATCTTTAATTATTTTTTTCATTACAGTTAGTCAGTTAAATTTTCATAAACCATGCAAAACAAATGCTCACTCTCATTAATACAAAATAAATGGTATATTTAAAAAAAATTTTTTTAAGTATTAATAGAGCAAAAAACTCCAAAATAAAACATCTGAATGTAGGCTACAATGAGAAATTTTAGTGGAAATGTGCTTAATTTTCATTAAAAAAAAGTGTCACAATGCAATATTTTTAAACTTTTTCATGCGTCATCCATTACCAGAGGAAAAAATCCTCCCCAATACATTTTCAGCTTATGCTGCATTTGCTCTCCCCAATCCTGAGTTTATCCTGAACCAACTATGGTATTTTGTCAAAACTATGATTACCATAGTAAATTCTTATGAACAACAGACAGACTTTTAAATGACATTGTTGATTTTAATGTATGAATAAATATATAAATAAACTCAATAATTCAAGCATTGAACATAGGCACTATGACTGGCAGCACAAAGCCACTCATAGCAGCACACTTTCATGACAACCCTATTTGAGTATGGCGTGCTTAGTACAGAGCAATCAGTTCAATCAGGAAGTGTCCTTATTGTTTGCAATAACAGTGTTTGTCCTCGTTATGTAGTTCTCAGAGCAGAACACATGATACAAGAATACTTATACTGTAACTGGGATGCATAGCTTTAACTCTATTGTCAATGCATGTTTTCTGAAACACTCAATAAGTGAGTGGATGAATAATGGTCTAAGTAGGAACCATCATGCCATTCAGTTCAATAAACCTACAGCAAAAGACACACATTTTGTCCTACAAGTACACATACTGCGTGCTATTTGCACTCTCCAGGCAACTGTTAAAGCTCTCTTCTGTGCTAACAGACACACACACACACACACACAACCACCCAGCATATCACAGGGTGCAGGTTCCACAGAAGAATACAATAGAAAATCAGACTCAAGACAGACCAGATGCACTATGCAGTCTCTCCCTCTGCATGGCCAGGGAAAATAGTATATTTGAGGTCTACATGTTTTGAGATCGTTCCACTAACATAAATATCTAAGGGTAGTCTACACTGATCTCCCCAGGGTCTTCTGTCATCCTACAGGAGCAGAAAGGGTGGGAGAATGGATCAGCAGCCAAGTCAGAAGTTAAGATTGGTTAACCCCTGGACTCCAAAGACCTGTCGGTGAAAAGACAATGATGGGGAAATGTCAAAATACAGATAGGCTACTTGTACGTTCAATATCATATCCCATATTTTATTAAAAACATTTAACATGCCAGATGACAAGACATTTTATTCAATGAATTAAAGGCAGGGTAGGTAAGAAATTTTGTTCCAAATTTGTTTAAACTTTCTATATATATACATGCATAATTAAAATGTAAGAACTCTGATAAAAAGAGTATAAAAATCGAGTGACTCTAGACCGTTTAATCTGTATTAAACACAGCTCATTATTTCCATCCGGGACGAAACATAGGATTGGCTTAGGCGGCTGTCACTCTCTCGCAACCATGGCAACCACCCTTTTGCCACACATGACCTGCCCACTTGCGCGCGCACGTTTGATTTGGGGAATTCAAGAGGCATGGATCCTAGGAATACCAAAACAATGGCAGAGAAACAGCAAGCAAAATTCACAGTACCGGCCTATGCAGTTAGTGAAGGCAAACCAGGCAAAAAAGGAAGACAGTAACAGTACAAGAAAAGGCAATGAACAAAAAGTCTTTGGATAAACAAAGAAATAAAACGCGAGTTAATATCGGCGTGGCTCTCCAGCGATGGCGAGAACTGAGGGAACTCAAGGGGCTGAAAAGTGACTCCTTGATGGCTTTATTTCTGCTGGACAGGTAAATCTTTCTTTTTGTATTTTGATCATACATATTTTTTTGTTTATTTTTTCATGAAGCATGTGTCATTAGCACACGTAGCTGCGTAATATAGCTAACATAACATTACTTAGCGAGCCGTAGTAGAGACGATAAATAATCTATAGGCCTAGCTCAAGATGATAGCTATAGTGTTGAATTGTGCATAATTTTGCTTTAGATAACTAAATACATGTTTAACAGATAGTAGGCCTAACGTTACTCCGCATCTAGGAACTTTTCTTAGAACTATATTTACCCTCTGTCTAACTCTTTTACCATGTTCACCTGTAAGTTTACCTGCACGTTTTTTTTTCGCCTTTGTTTTGTTTTTATATTCTCTACCTATGTTTAGTGATGTCTTTATCTTGTATCTGTGTGTGTCGTACACACTTTGTTGTATGTGTGTGTTATTATTTTGTGTCTGCAATGCAGTTGTGAGTTGATATTTGAGTGTATGTTACTCTGTTTATCTGTAGAACAACGTATATGTTATGAATCTTACACGAAATTCATCTTCATCACAGTGTAAATGATGGTAATGGAAAAACGTGTATCATGCAACCTGTTTTTAGCTTTGCCTTATAGATAACTAACTCGTTAGCGAATTAAATTATGTTTATCTTCATAATTATAAAGTTATTTTTATTACATGTGATTCTGACATGATGTCACTACATGCACTGTGCTCCTTCCTCTCCGCTCGTCTCAGGTAAATAATGCGTCTTCCAGCTCAGTGGTCGGAGTCGCACGTTCATGCGTTTTGGGGGCGTGGCTTTGGAAGGAGCCCAGAAGGGAGGGGGTGGAGTGAATGGAAATAATGAGCTGTCGTGAGAGGTCTACAGACACTCGATTTTTATATTTTCTTTTTCAGAGTACTTACATTTTAAATATGTATTGATATATAAATAAAGTTTAAACAAATTTTGAAAAAAAAGTTTTTTATACATTTTTTACCTACCCTGCCTTTAATTTGAGCAGTCTACTGTATACATATTGTGTACTCTACTGTAATTAAAAAAAAAAAAAAAAATTATGGTGATGTGATATTCACAACCATTAAAAAGTCTGGGGTCAGTAATACTTTTTTTTTTTTTTTTTTTAAAGGTAATTTCATTCACCAAGGATGCACTAAATTTTTATATTTATAATGTTACAAAAGATTTCCATTTCAAATAAATGACGCTCTTTTGAACTTTCTATTCATCAAAGAATCCAGAGAAAAAAGTATCACGGTCTCCACAAAAATATTAAAGGATTATTCCACTTTCAAATAAAATTTTCCTGATAATTTACTCACCCCCATGTCATCCAAGATGTTCATGTCTTTCTTTCTTCAGTCGAAAAGAAATTTAGGTTTTTGATGAAAACATTCCAGGATTATTCTCCATATAGTGGATTTCAATGGCCTCCAGACGGTTGAAGGTCAAAATTACAGTTTCAGTGCAGCTTCAAAGGGCTTTAAACGATACCAGACGAGGAATAAGGGTCTTAACACAAAATATCGCCTTGCACGTGCTTCCGCTTTCCGCATTCTTCAAAAAGCTTTTGCTGTATGTCCAACACCTTCCCTATTCAACTTACGGAACGAACGCAGTGCCAGCTTCATTTTTTTCCGTAAGTAGAATAGGCGTGCAAGGCGATATTTTGTGTTGATAAGACCCTTACTCCTCGTCTGATTCACACTAGTGCATTTTCCGTTCACACTAGTGCATTTTCATTTTAAAACACATAACTTTTGCTATAGTTACACCTGTCGTCTACACTACTCCGGATTTTTCAAACCTTTGGAAAAGCTGCAGACCCCATTTTAACTGGAAAACTCCGGGGTTGCTTTTCAGTGTAAACGGACCAAAACGAAGAAGGGGTGGCAGCCCACATTATGCTACCGGAACATGAAAATAACACACCTGGGGTGCAGACTATGCTTTGGAAACGCACCCCAGAGCAGTCTCTCTCAACGGCTCTTTAACGGACCAGCCTCGACGACTGTGTAAACAATAACATGGAGATGGAACTAGAAGCTTTGCTGTCCTTTTTAGCAGCCACTGCGCAGTTAAACTCTGCATTTATAATACTGCAGCTGCCTACAAGCTATTATTAGAGCAATCGCCAACTGTTTACACTAAGTGCATGCCCAATGTGCATGAATGGTCATGTGACGTGCCTTTTTCGGTCATGTAGCGTGGACAGAGATCTTTCCTGAAATTAAGTGGAAAAGCCAGTATGGACAAGGATCGTTTTCATTTTAAAACACAGGAATAAATTACATTTTAAAATATATAAAAATAGAAAGGTTACTTTAAATTTTTATAATATTTCACAATATTACAGTTTTTACTCTATTTTTGATCAAATAAATGCAGCCTTGGTGAGCCTCAGAGAGTCCTTCCAAAAACATTTACAAATCTTACCAATCCCAAACTTTTAAACAGTAGTGTACAATTTTTAAAGGAAACAAAAATGTCCCAAGAAATAGGAGAGTGAAGTAAAAGAAAAGTGATAAAGTCACACTCACGAGTAGCTGGTATGTTGTTGGCGTCTCCTGGCACTTCTCATCTTCTCAAACCTGGCTTCCATCTCTTCTAGGACTTTAGGGGTGTAACGCACCACCAGTTTCACTGAACCCTGAGCTGCCTTTAGCAACTCTACAGCTTTCTCATGGTGTTCTCCCTCCACACTCTACACACAATGAAGAAATAAAGGACATTTTGAAGTCTGCAAGCATATTAACATGTAATTGTGGCAAACCACAGCTTTTGAAATCAAGGTCATGGTCACATGCAAAAATATAACTACTAAATTATACATCTCAAAAACATACTGTCCAAACATACCACTCCATTTACAGAGAGCAGTTGATCTCCTCTCTTCAGACCACCCTGTCGGTCAGCAACACCTCCTGGGATGACCCTGGATATGTAGATGGGAGAATTTTGTTCTTTCCCCCCCATGATGTTGAACCCAAGCCCCTCGTCCGTTTTAGGGAGTTCAACCACTCTTGGGTGTGCATGGCCTTCACTGGCTGCAAACGCTGCTACTGTGGCCTGGAAAAGAGATCAAATAAACGTTATGATCATTCTTGATTAACATAGTGGCAGATTTTTGGTAAAAAGTTACCTTGGCAGTGGCTTGTGCTCGGACCTCAGGCCCACCTACAATGTCCAACGTATCATAAAGCTGCTCGTAGACCTAAGAGAGGGCCAGTCATGACATTTCAACTACACAGTGAGAAAGTATTTGTACTGTAGCTTGATTTGCAGATCATTAATTAACGTACATTGAAAAAATAAAATTGAAAAAATAAATGTCCTGAAACTTTGATTCATATTGTCATGTGCATACATAATGGAATGAACACAAACTATTAATTAATAATGATTGTTAAAGACTTTAAAAGAGGTGATGATGTACAATCAGCTGGTCACAATTGCAAAATAAACCCCCAAAGTATCCCACAAACCTTTCTGCTTCACAACAGGATTCTGATCATCCAGTGGGGGTTTAATTTGTGACAATGACCGTGTGATTGTCCATTATTTTGCTTATTACATGGCTGTTTATTACCAGATAAAAAAAAAAAAAAATGGACATTAAAGGGATAGTTTACCCAAAAATGAAAATTTGATGTTTATCTGCTTACCCCCAGCGCATCCAAGATGTAGGATACTTTTATTCTTCAGTAGAACACAAATGATGATTTTTAAATCCAACCGCTGTCGTCTGTCAGTCAAATAATGGGAGTGAATGGGAACTTGGATCAATAAGAGTCGAAAAACCTTACACAGACAAATCCAAATTAAACCCTGCGGCTCGTGACGACGCATTGATGTCCTAAGACACGAAACGATCGGTTTGTGTGAGAAACCGAACAGTATTTATATAATTTTTTACCTCTAAAACACCACTATGCGTTCAGCATTCGCTTAGTGGGGTCTGATCGCGCTCTGACAGCGGCAGTGATGTCTGACAATCATTGAAGTATATGCGCGAGACATCACTGCCGCTGTCAGAGCGCGATCAGACCTCACTAACCGAGTGCTGAACGCAGTTGGACATAGTGGTGTTTTAGACGCAAAAAATTATATAAATACTGTTCGGTTTCTCGTACAAACCGATCGTTTCGTGTCTTAGGACATCAATGTGTCGTCACCAGCCACAGGGTTTAATTTGGATTTGTCTATGCAAGGTTTTTCGACTCTTATTGATCCAAGTTCCCATTCACTCGCATTATTTGACTGACAGACGGCAGCGATTGGAGTTAAAAATCATCATTTGTGTTCTACTAAAGAAACAAAGTCACCTACATCTTGGATGCGCTGGGGGTAAGCAGATAAACATCAAATTTTCATTTTTGGGTGATCTATCCCTTTAAATATTGATTTTAGCTTTAATTATTTAATTAAATGAGGGGGAAAATACATCAGGGTGATATGAGAGACATGAATCTAGCATAGCTACATTCTTAAAAATAAAGGTTCCTAAAGAGGGTTTTCACAGCGACACCACAGAAAAATTATTCAGTGAACAGTTCTTAAAGGAACCTTTTTTTTTTCTTAGCGTTAAAAACATATTAATAATCTTAAGAATCTTTTTTTCTCACTATAAAGAACCTTTTGTGGAATGGAAAGATTCCATAATTGTTAAATGTTCATGGAACCATTGAAGCCAATAAAGAACCTTTATTTTTGAGTATGTAGGAAATCAGTTTTCTTGAAACAATGGTCAATTACACAGTTTAGTGCTGACAGAAGAATATTTGACAGCAGAATACTATTAATGAACAATCAGAATCAAGAGCCATGTAATAATTGAAATTGCTAAGTTTTATCAGTAAATCCTATGTAAAATGTGTGAATTAGTAGTGGGAGAAATCAAGCAATGCAGATATACTGATCAAAACCTTGTCTTATAACCCATTTCTCTCTCAGATAAACAAAGAGCAGGACACCTGAAGGACATGTGAAAACTAAATAGGTCTGACATGAGTAAATCTGTTTTATTGTCGTGCATAGATTGTGAACAGACTGGCCTCCTGCCATAGGAACCAATTACCACAAGTCAAGGAGTGAGATATGGAGGCTGAAGTGAGATGCAGTCTCAAAGAGACAGGAAAGTGAGTCATTCAGGAGGAGGAACAGTGCAGCACAATCCCTTCTATGAGAAACGACCATATATGTGAGGAGGTGGAAAAGGACAATGTTCTGTCTTACGTGGTGACACACAATTTCTACGTTTCAAACCTTCAATTTATACCTAGCTATTTATGTTGCATTAGTGTTCTGTGAAACCAGCACAAGAAAAAGGTAAAAATTAGTAAATATTTCTCACTGTCTTTTTTTTATGAAGGCAATTTGTTCCAACTGAAAGCAAGAGAATCCAGGAAAGAGTTATTAATAGAAGCAAAGAAGTCAAGCATTCTCATGTTTGAAAGCGTGAAGCAGCTTTACCTCTCTGATGGCAGCACAGAACTTGCTCTGTAGAACTCTCTGTAGAGCCTGAAGTTTGGGAGGAGGAAGCTCACCGCTTCTTTGAAGCCTGTCCAACAGTTCTATCACTCTGCAAACATCTGGAGAAAAATAAAACATTACAGAAATACACTTTAAAACAAAGGTGTCCTGGGATGGAAAGCCAATTAGTCATGGTTATGAAACTATAAACCTGGATTTTTTTTTTTTTTTTTTTTTAAAGTACCATATTTTAGAGTAACGATGCTTTAAGGGCACTTATTAATAAAACGCCCTCGATAACTTACTGTATTCTTTTGTTAACCAAAAAAAGATGCACGAATTAATGCAGGAAGATCCAGTATAGAAAATAGACCATATACAACGTGAATATGATCACGGATGCCAATTAAAGCAGGGAGCATAGGCAAAAAATACTTTCTGCCATGTGCTTCCATACTTGTAAATGAATCGGTTTTATTTTATTTCATTACATTTCAAGCATAAATCAAACATTGACTCATTCACATAATGGGCACTACTCAGTGGCCACTAATGCTGCCTGATTAACAGACACAAAAACCTGTCTGTTCATTGGTTAAGCCATCTTCCATAGCATTTTCCAAATACTACTGGTCTGTTGGGATATAATAAACACGACTGAGTAAATCACCTCTTTCCAAGCAGAGCGGTTCCGTCATCGCCGCCATATCCACCTCTTTCCCCGTATGATAATACGATGACATCATGAAGACAGTCTGCTGCAGTGGAGGACTGAACGGGTTTCAACGCCGTTTTACCAGAGGTAGAATTGTAGGATACAAGATATCTTTTTGGACCAGAAGGAGCGGATTTTTAACTGTAAAAATCAATCGTCTGCTGCGGCTCCACAGCGAAAGCGTAGATGCATCAGCTAATGTGGCGAGATGCGCGTGCACTCGTCCCAAGCAGCAGCTTACTGAATGACGCAATACTATACGTCAGAGGAGCAGGTTCAAAAGGAATTAGAAACCGTAAAACATGTGCTGGAACGGTTTAGATATTGATTACTCTTGTAATTTCTGTAAAGGAAACTATTTTTCACTTATTTTTCAATTGTATACATACGAAAATATTTTGGATTGATGTGGAGCATTTAATTAAGAAAAAATTCAACATTGAATTGTAGTTGAGTGGACTTGATATAATGATACACTTTAATGATCATGGGATTGAGAAAGAGAAGGCATACTTCATACAATTGTTAATATTAATGGGAAAGTTTCACATTCATGGGCCAGTTGTTCAAAAGTAATCTGATCGGATTCCGGCTTTCGGATTGGATCAAATCTTGAAAATGTGTTGGTCAAAAGGAAAAAAGGATTCTGAAATCAGATTAGATTACGGAATCCAATCCTAGTTTTAATCTGGATCAAACCTTCAGTTTGTGTTGTTCAACACTTGTCAGTAGGATTTGGATAACTTTGATCCAAAAAAAAAAAAAAAAAAGGATTATCCTGATCCCAACAGGGGGGTATGATTTCAAGGTGGATTCCAGGAGGAAAATGCAGTAAAACTTTAAAACTGGTCAAAAAATACAACATTTATATCATGTAATATACATACACATTTTTTTTTTTATTTTGCTCTTGATTAGTTTAACTGTTAAATAAATTAGAAGTAGACATTAACCTACATATTTAGCCTTTCGGTAACCTACTGTAAAGTAAAAAAATATTTTGGTGCCATAAAACAATCCCCAAACAGCTGTAAATATCCAACAAAAATATTATATTTAATTCAAAACCCATATTCTTTCTATCATCATGTCCCTTTAGGGGCTCCGTAGAGCACTGGTAATCCAGATTTGGTAATCTGGAAAAGTGTATCTGGAACATGGTGATCCAATCCAATTTTTCTTTAAAAAACCAGCACAAAAGTAAGATGGAGTACCTGATCCTGGATAGCAAAACATGGGATTTCCAAATCCAGATCATTCTGATCCAGATTAAACTTTTTGAACAACTGGCCCCATAAGATGAAATGGTCTGACTCCAAGCCAAAAATGATTTCAAACTGTATTGTTCCATTTTGTGTAATTGTAAAAATAAAAAGGCGATTCGAGCTTATAACATTGTAAGCAGATATGATGTATAGAGTAGCACCACTTCCTTTTGTTTGTTATAATTTTGTTCTTGTCTTCTGGCATTGTTATTTCATTCTATTTTAGTTGCTGTATTTTTTTTTCTTCAATGATATCTCATATTGTTGGTTTATGGCATTAACAAAATAAAACAAAACAAAACAAGGAATTAGAAAAGGAATCAAGACAACTCAATGCATCAATAAAAAAAGAATTTATTCAAGAATGAAAGGCAGAACCAATACGACCAGAGATACAAGCAAAAAAAAAAAAGAAAAAAAAAAAAGAAGAAAATTAAGAGCAATTTTAGTGAACCCATGGCAAACATTCATATTTAAAAACATCTGTGTCAATGTTTCCTGCCTTTTTTCCTTCAGTAAAATTAGCCACTGTACGGTTTGCAAACGATCCACATACTGAACTAAATATAAAACAAATGTACAAGACAAAAAAAAAAACATTGCAGAGAAACTGGGGGTTGAGGAAGACCAGTGTAAAAGGAATTATACAGATAAACCAAGTAATCACTCTTGTAGTCCATCATATATAAAAAAAATGGACAGAGTTACTAAACAACACCAATCACCCATCCCTTACTGAATAAATGACACTGTAAAAATACAGTACTTCAGTTAAGAGACCTCTTCCCAGCAATGCAGTCATTGAGTTGATGTTATAACAGGGAATTCAAATGCATCATAAGGCTAGTTAAGTGAGGATGTGTGTGAATAAAGCCCCAGATATAAATTTAACCAGGCTCAAAATAAAAAATAAAATAAAAAAAAATAAAAAGCTCACAGTTCAGCTACATAATCTTTTTATTTAACAAAAGGACGATTCTTACCAGGGAGATACTAAGCTCTCTCAGTGATAGCTGTTGGTAGTACAGTATAATACTCACACACTGTGGACATAGTGCAAGCAAAGGGTGGAGGCATTAAATAATGGTTTAGGATAACTGTGAATCAAAATCAACATTACAACTGAATGACCTTGGATAATTCACACAACGGTGGCACTTTCAGTACTCATCACCCTGGCCCTCCAGCCTGTACCCGTTCTCATTGGAGGCATAGCCCTCTCCTGACTGTATGGAATCCTGATCCATCATCATCATCCTCATCCCATCCTGTGAACCTTCTTCTGATTGTGGCGGCACTGGCCCGTCACCCCCTTCACCGCCGTTACCCAAACCCTCTTGATCTCCTGAGGATGATACGTGCCTATCTTCCCTCCGCTCCCCACGGTCCCGATCACCCCGGTCCCGCTTGTGTTCACGATCTCTATCCCTATCTCGCCTTCTTTCCCGATCTCTGTCTCTATCTTTATCTCTATGGCTGCGCTTCCTATCACGGTCTCTTTCCCTGTCTTTGTCTCGATCCCTTCCTCTCTCCTCTCCTTCAGGCCCTCCATCCTCACCTCGTCCTGGTTCACCAGCCAAGGGGTCCTCCATACCCCTTTCTCCCCCTTCTGGCATCATTCCGTCACCTAGCCCGCCCATGCCTTCCTCTCCTCCATCTGCACCTTTGCCTCTTTCCCTATCTCTCTTTCTATCCCTGCTCCTGCTTCTCCTCTTGCGGTCTCTTTCTCTATCCCGGTCTCTACTCCTCTCTCGGCTGTCTCCGGCGACACCTCTGTCTCTTTCTCTGTCTCGACGTCGGCTGCTGCCCCCAGCCTCCTCCCCCGGAACCGCAACGGCCCTCTCACGCTCACGAGATCTGGTGCGTCTCCGTCTCTCCCGGGACCGAGAGCGGCGGCGCTCTCCACGCTCCTTGTCTCGGTCACGTTCGCGACTGCGCTCCCTGCGTTCGCCACGATCCCGATCTCGGTCACTGCAGGATAACAGACAACAGGTAAGGTTGTGCTTGAAAGACTGAAAGTTACCCATCTAAAAACACAATTATGCTCCAGGCAACTTGCCTGCCAATTGGTCGGTCATCATAGCGGGAGGTGTCATCTCTGCCAGAGTGTTTGATGTTGACATCTGCCCCTCCTCGCCTTGTACCCCCAAGACCTCCACCTGGATAGTGAAATACATGTATATTGAAGACGTGAAGTATTAACACATACTATCCCAACCGTACTCTCTTTACCAGAGGTGGGCAACTGTGGCACTGTCATGCAGAGTTTCGTTTTTTTCAACTGTAATCAAACACTCCTGAACAAGCTAATCAAGATCTTCTAGACATTGGCCCTCCAGGATCATCACTGGACACCCCTGGCCAAGAAAAGAACACTTGATCAGAAGAAAGCTCACCAAGTCGTCGGGGGCGCCATCCTTTGACCGTTCGTCCTCTTTCAACATCAACAAGTACTCTACGTCCATCAATCTTTTTGCCATCCGCATGCTTGTAGGCAGCTAGTAGAGTTGATAGATGAGCAATAGAAAAGCAGAGATTGAGGGATGAAGGGAATAAGGAGTAAAAGAAAGAAAGAGGTGGGCAATGAGAAAACAAGAATATACACAACAGTATTTCCTACTACATACCTTGAATTTGGGAGGAACTCCATTCAAAACATTTTAAACTATTTGAAGACACGCGCTTACCTCAAAATGGATAAGACACCAGGAATGAGATAAATTGACAATGCTGTCACGAGCTCAAAAAAAAAAAAAATCTTCTACCTCAGTTTTAGTTAATGATTACTTGCATGGATTGAGGCACACAATAATTCACAAAAACAATGTTTATAAAAAAATAAAAAATAAATTTGGATTTCATGATTTGGATTATGGATTTAAGCAGTTTTTCCAGACAGCTCTCTTTAAAATAATTTCAATGCTTAAGAAACAGCCTGTATGTTATAAATTCATTATCCATGTGCTAATTTCAGCACTTGACTAATAAAACCTAAACTGAATATTGCAAGTTGCTGAAAAATATGCCAAATACCTTAAATTTAAGGATAATAGATCAGGGAATGTTAAAACATTGCAGTGGCATCTAAATTCTCAGTATGAAGATTCAAACTCTGGATACCACATAAGCCGGCGTACACTGTTCCTTTTTGTTGTACAAGCTCACAGGTGATTTTTCTTCTCTCGGGAAAAATCGCTTGGAAATTGTTGCTCATATGGTCGTGGCTTGCTTTGTGTGGGAGGAATTATGAGCCAAGCATGTTAGGAGCATCTAACATCACAATAATTTATAAGCCTTTTTTTTTTTTTTTTTTTTTTAATTTCGAGATGTCGGCCCGATTTTGACCAGTGTATATGCTGTCCCCTATTGCCAAATCATACATAACCGTGTCACATAGATTAGATCTATGAATATTACAGCGTGCACATACACTGACAAACACAACTACACTCTGGTTGTTTTTAGTTGAAAGGAATTGCTGTGCTTGTTCTCTGCTTTTCACCAAATCATTTGCACACCCATCTTTTTATTTTCTTTGGTTTTTCTATCCAAAGCTATAGCAGCAACACACTCCAGTCTCCATGTTAAGCGTGAAAGCTCATGCAATTGCTGCTGGCTCGCCATGCAATACAGTTGTGCCGTGTACCGGCTGCTTTGACGCGATTATCTGGTTAACCCGTAACGTATGCAATGGCTTCCAACCTCTCAAACTCACACAGTGTAAGCCCGCCTTTAGAGTTTAGTGTTTAAAGACACTAAACCGTGCTTCCTAAAAACTATGTAATATTCAGGAAAAATGCCATCTTTCTGGAATTCAGAAAGAAATATGAAGGAATATTTAAGTGCTACGGTAGACCTCGAAACTGGCACAAATAAAATTTGAGGCAGTTCTTCTAACACAGTGCAAGGTGGATCACAATAACAAAGCAGTACTGTACTCAACAGCTTGAACCACTGAAGTCATCTCCAAATTAAGTGTGATCCACATTAAACTGCCCATTAATGCCATTTTATTCTCATTATACCTTGATAGAAAGCCACAATAAGAAAAAAAAAGGCACTTAGTGAATACAGTTAAGCAAAAAGCCATCCTTTCCATTCTCCAAAATCTCTCAAACATTCATTCACACTCATACAGAATTTCTATGAGCATTAAAGCACCTTACACTCACATCACGACAGACCGAAGGGGGGAATTTTTTTTGCAGATTTACTTCTAGCTTCAGGCTATACATTATAAATAATGGGTATGCTAGAAGTACTTTTAAATAAGTTACACAATTCCCACACACTTCAATATGGCCAATACCCTTGGGTCTTTTCCTTCTGCTGGTCTAAGATAAGTCTAAGCCCTTAAGTATATAGTCATTATCTCAGTCTTACCACATTACCTGAAGATGCTATCTTACCATAACACCTGGCCAAGGATGAAGTCCTTGATGGAAAACCCCACGGAAACGTAGCCTGGCGATTCCAGCAGTCTCGAATCAATGTCTTTCAGTACATTTGATACAATTCTTTTTTTTTTTTTTTTTTTTTTTTTTTTAAATCAAAACTGGACAACCTTGAACCAAGGAATTAGGGATCCAATCCTTCAACAAGGGATACGATGAAATCCACGAAGCTACTCTGGTCTGCACTGTCGATGGCGTTCAGTTGAAACCCATCATGAGGGCGTTACCATCAAACCCTCAAGTTATTTTGCACACACCTGTCCTGACATCTCATCCAGAGGGCCTTACCAACAACCCTCAGACTACCATACCAACTAGAGGGGCTTACCAAACACCCTCAGCACACCTACCCAACAAGAGGGCCTTACCATCCACCCTCATTTTTAACAGTTAACAGAGGGCCTTACCACAACCCTCACCTACCTAACCAACAAGAGGGGCTTACCAACCACCCTTATATCCATAACAAAATCTCTCAGATCAGTTTTTCCATTCAATTTAAATTTACGATTCTACAGGGCCTTGCAAGTGACATTTTAAAAAGATCTAGAATTTTTTTTTTAAACCTAGAATTCAAATTCAGAAAAATATGAGAATCGTGAAACGAAATGGTATAAACACATATGTGTTAAGTAAAGTAAAGATAATTCTTATTAGTTGTATCCATGTCATTTTTTCAACCCATTACGAGCTTTACAGATAAGGATTCAAATAGCCAGTTCAGACAAAGTTTACAGCTCCTCGCTCGACCTAAATAGACATTTCTTAGGCCTATGGATCAAGAGTCTCACAGAGGAACTCTGGGACTGAATTTTAACCATTGATGCTGTACAAGGTGAATCCATGGCAATAAGAATGTTTAAATGTATTTAGGTTCCGTGCAATGATTTGAATATCCAAAGCCTTTGGTTAACCAATTCTATTAAAGCCAACACCACCATTTCAGCGAATACAGTGCCTACACACTCTAAGAATTTTGATTTAAATAAAAATACATTACCAAATAAATCTTTTGTGCAATTATTTACATTACAAAACAGTTATGGTCCTGGCTTATTATAGTAGCACTTAGCAATATAGTAATAGTAACAGTAATAACAAGAAACATTCGCATAGTCTCTGCACAACACAAGCAGATACTTTTCTTCTAGTTGTTGCATAGCAACAGTGTTAAGGTGCAATCACATTAGCACAAAATTTTGAAGGAAAAAAGATCCACTGTCAAATTGTCAAATTATTAATAGTGTAGCTAAGTCACTTTCAAACCAAGCAGCTTTCTGTCTATCAACATGCCAAATCTGCGTGACCAACTTGAACCATAGCAAAATCTGCATGGGTATATCTACCCAACCGAAACGCAAAATTCTACATCACGTGGATTACTATTGAAATGACTGAAAAACTGTAAATGTAACAGCACTTTTATGGCAGGGATGACAACCTCATGGAAAAAAGGCACTTGACTTTGTGTAATAAAATATTTTTATAAGAAAACATGCGTCCATTCTGCATATTTTAACAAAACGAGAACCATCCACTTTGACTTGGCAATTGTGCTGCAACTGTGCACACACACACACACACACACACACACAAAAAAAAAAAAAAAAAAAAAACTTTGCAACAGTTCGATTTCAAATGTAACTAAAACCGCAGTCTAAATCTTGCAGGGTACAACCACGAGTAGTACAATGGCTTTAATAGAAGAGATTAATGACAGGCTCGCACTCACTATAACTGGCCCAAGCCACGTTCAATGACAACTGGCTATGTTTAGCCCTAAAATGGGGCAGATGAGAAGTGATTTGGTACACCTATCACCTATCAACTAAAATTAGATGAGGGGTGTAAAGAAATCTTACCCATCATACAAACCCATCATACCAACCATATACTGAGCTGTGGTAGTAGGGTGTAGATGTATCAAAACCATCATCATGATCTGCAAGCCAGCTCTGGCCAATAGCCATCAGAGATAGGCGGCTGCAGTAGCAATGAGAACAACACACAATTAATAGAAAGCATTGACTCGCTCCACAACACTTCAATTATAAACGCCCCTGTTTGAACTTGGGTATAAAGAGCCTGGATATTAACGGCTGTTTGTGCACCAGACATAAACAGGTGTGTAAGTATATGGGTCACCTTTTTTCACTACAGACGGCCTTAGCCTTTAGCTTACCATCACCGCTCCGTCCGGAAACACACTGCTATGTCACACTGCCTAAACATTACAGAGATGCCATAGAGTGGCAACATTCATCAGAATGTGTGTTGGGCTAACGCACAGCCACACTCCGCTCCTCACCCACATGTGCTGCACCGTCACACTCACACAGATGCAACACACAAACGGGGTAAAAAACAGGAATATGCTACGAACACAGGTATGATAGGGTTGACAAGCGGTCATACAAGCACACGCACACACAAATGGAGTTTTATAACATGACAGAGTTACACATTCTCATATGGTTTTACATTTTTGATAGGTTCGCTACACTTAAATTTGTGGTGACTGCAAAAAAAACAAAACAAAAAAAAAAACTAAATAGATGGACTATGTCCAACATCATTTGTTGTTTCAAATAAAAATAGTTTTCACGAGAAGACAATGAATGCCTCTCTTTCATTGCAGTAAGAGATGGTGTAGAATTTCCAAGTCATTTAAGGGATTTAAAGATGAACGAGATGTCTCGGTTACTCACAGTGCATGTCTCTTTCGTGTTCATATTCAATGAATGCATAGCCTCTTGGTTTTCCAGTTTTCTTGTTGTAGACAATGTAGATCTAATAAAAACATAATTAAGGGATGAGACTAAATTAAATAAAAAATAAAAATAAAAAAATGGATAGTGGAGAAATGTACATAACACATTCAACACAACTTACCCGTTTGATAGGACCATATACTTCAAACTCACGCCGTAGTTTGGATTCTGTGGTGTCATAATTCTGTATGAATAGAATACAATGCATAAGATTCACATTTTTAGGGCAAGATCTCAAAATATTTTTATTCTTGTTGACTAGCCCATACATTAAACAAAAATACTCACAATTCGAGCAACAAACAAGGTCTTAAACGCATCTCCTTGAGCATTAGTATCGTTATGTGGGTCCCCTGTGGAGATACAAGAAACAGTTGATAAGGTTTTATAATACAGTGTTGCAGAGGTTCACTTGCTAAGTTCAGATACTTACATAGCTTCAGTTCTGTTTCCACCACTACTTGCCTCCTTTCCATCTTCTCTCTTCTCTGGAATTGCAATCACAGTGGACCATATTACATTCAAAACAACCCCTCCGTCAAATGAGATGCGTTCAAATACTTTTGCTTCAAATCCACTAAATCCCAGCGTCAGCCCATTCATAAATACCAGTTCCTTGGCAAAAACCAGATCACAATCAATCAGAATAAGAGAGTCAAATCACATGATTTCCAGATGAATGACGGTGTGTATGATCTGCCTTTCATTTGCCGAGCTGCAAGTTAAAATGTTTTGTCCATCATTACAGTGGCAATGACAGGATTTCACGAATAGTGAGTAAACACAACAGTGTTCCTTTTGCTGCTGTGAAACTGACGTTTTACCGTCTTGTTGTCCAAAGAGGAGGACATGGAGGTTTTTGCACAAAAAAAAAAAAAAAAAAAAAAAAGCACACAGACTTTGATGGTTTTGCAGCAAGAGTCTAATTTGTTAAATAACAATGAATTGACTAAAGTGACATTTTTGAAAATAAAGCATTTCAATAACTGACTAATAACCTTTTCATTTCCATTAATGAAGTCTGAAAATCTAAAAGCCATTCAGCGCAAGTAAACAACAAAAGTGAACTTCCCACAGAAACAAATGTTAAAACTTCCTAACCTTCCTCTCCAACCTCTCCTCCCGCGTCTCTGCTCTTGTGGGTGGCGGGGCATCTCTGGGGTCCTAACCAACAGTGCGTAACAAAAACAACGTTATATAATGTCACAGAATACTTCAAAAATCTTAAGTAATTTGCATCATGTACACAACAATCATCTTATTAAAATGCTTGATCTTTACTGGAAGTATAAAAAAAACTTATATAAATGTCAAAAAGCACCTCAAAATGCCGGATGAAAGGGGCAATTCCGCAGTACGGCTGGTTGTGGTGTTTCTCGTGGGGAAGCTTCTCCAGCTGAGGCAGGAACGGTATCGGGTCCCGCGGGGCAAACAATGCCAGCAGGTTCGGCGGAAGAAATTGAGTCATTGTTCACCTAGAAGAGAGACATTAAAACCTATTCAATTAAAATTCAGACCAACCATTAAGAGAACATTAAATACCAGATCTAAGCATTTACGGCGGGTAAATGATTGATAAGTTCGAGGAGGTTTCAGCTACTCAAGATGGATGGATAAGTTCGACGTTGGTAAACTTTAGCTGAAACGGTGGCGTCTAAGTATCTTTCAGCATCTGTATCAACAGCGAAACACCCCCTAATCGAGGCTCCAAAAGTTAGCAGCTAGCAGCACTAGCTAATTCGGCTAGCTTCGGGCAAACAAACATCACTGTATTTGCATTACATAAATGATTGAATTATCTGCTAAGTATTGCATAAACTAACCGGAAGAATCACACAAGTACTGGAAGTGCACGTTCTGTTACAAGCGTGTAAACCAAAGCTCAATCCTGGCTAGGCTCAGCTCTACTGATCAGATCAGAGATCGCTAACATTTCCACGGGCGGCCTCTTACAGCGAATTACCTCAACTTCTCATTCGGTTCCGACGAAACCTCCGATTTTAGACCAGTAATCTCTGCGTGTTTCAGTGGAAAATCTTCGTGGATGAATTTCTTAAATCCCTTTATTATTTTTGTGTGTATTTCGGTCCACACAATACCCAACGTGTACTCTCACCAAGCTGAACGAGTCGTTCCTTTCTTAAAATGGCGCGAGGCCGCAAACCAGTATGGTATTTTACGACGCTTTTCCTCGTCTACTGGTACTTTACGATAGGGGTGTGGTTAAGTAGTGCAAAAGAAATGCCATGACGCTTCTTGAAGGATTTTGTGATCTTTAAAAACCTTAAAGTGTACCATATACATAAAACAGAAATGGGCTAAAGGAAAACCCAACTTTTTGTTATTTCAGATAGATATGAAAAATTATAAAGAGTTACTACTTGGGTTGAAAAACACCAAACAGTAAAAAACAGTAAAGCTAAACGCACTAAATCTCTATGTGAAGCTTTTATGTTATTTATATGATGATCTCATACCTGTTTATTTTTTTATAATTTTATTTATTTTTACCTGTATTATTATTTATATTCTACTGTACATTTTCTATTTTTTGTTATAGTTTATATTTGTTCAGTACTTTTATATTATATGTTGGAAATCAATAATAATAAAAAAAAAACTTAAAATGTAAACAGCCCTTAAAGGGTTAGTTCACCCAAAAATGAAAATTCTGTCATTAATTACTCACCCTCATGCCGTTCCACACCCGTAAGACCTTCATTCATCATTAGAACACAAATTAAGATATTTTTGATAAAATCCGATGGCTCAGTAAGGCCTGTATAGGGAACTATGACATTTCCTCTCTCAAGATCCATTAATGAACTAAAAACATATTTAAATCGGTTCATGTGAGTACAGTGGTTCAATATTAATATTATAAAGCGACGAGAATATTTTTGGAGCGCCAAAAACAACAAAATAACGACTTATTTAGTGATGGCCGATTTCAAAACACTGCTTCATGAAGCATAGGAGCATAATGAACCAGTATATCGAATCATGATTCAGATCGCGTGTCAAACCGCCAACGGCTGAAATCACGTGACTTCGGCGCTCCGAACAGCAGATTCGATACACTGATTCATCTGTGCTCCGATGCTTCCTGAAGCAGTGTTTTGAAATCGGCCATCACTAAATAAGTCGTTATTTTGTTTTTTGTCACACCAAAAATATTCTTGTCGCTTTATAATATTAATATTGAACCACTGTACTCACATGAACAGATTTAAATCTGTTTTTAGTACATTAATGAATCTTGAGAGAGGAAATGTCATTGCTCCCTATGAAGGCCTCACAGAGCTATCGGATTTCAACAAAAATATCTTAATTTGTGTTCTGAAAATGAATGAAGGTCTTACGGATGTGGAACGACATGATGGTGAGTAATAAATGACAGAATTTAATTTTTAATTTTAATTTGTGCAGTCTTTTAATGCTGCTATTTTAGTTTCTTTTGTGTTTAATGAGGCATGTTTTGTATTTCATTAAAGTAATAATAAAATTTAAAAAACTCAGACAAAAGGAAATAAAAAAATAATGTTGAGGGCATAATATAAGGCAGTACATCATTATGTAATGATCAAAATAAGACGTATTTATCTCATATTTTTAGATTTTGCACATGTGGCATTGAGAAGGTCTGAAAGCTCTGGTGTAAAGTATAGTACATTTAAGTACAGTAAATATTGTTGTTTTGTATCAGAAAAGCTAGCTGCCATTCATTTTGTGTTATATTTGTTTCCAAATTATGTCTGACAGTGAGTCTAATAATATACTTTTAATAACTGTAAAATATGAACATTAAAATGTGAATATCTCTGAAAACAGTACACCCCATGCACCTGCACTGTATTCAGCCCAAACACAAGAGGCACTATTACGGAAGTTCCTCATATTTACTCTATGGTTTGTTTTCACATGTAGTTAAAGATGGCGGAGTCAGAAGAGCCTAAGACAACCTGCAAGTTTCTTTTTAAGAAATCAAACAAGAAATTTTCTGCACGGAAAAGAAATGCAAGTGATAGCGATAAAGGTATTGTGTGTGTTCGGTAAAGCATGTGTTTACTGAGCAGTTTTCTCTAGTCAATAGAGCGAGCAGTCTGTTCAGTCAATGAATGTTTATGCTCAACCTATTTCTGATCACAACAACCGACGAGCTGAAATCAGTATTTCTGCGTGTTTATCAGACAGGAGTAGCGGCGAGGAGGGCAGTGCTGTGGTCAGAAAGAAGAAAGCTGCTATCACGAACCCCATGATTCAGAAAGTATGTCGGCATTTTGAATGTTTCATGAAGTCTGCATTGTTTTAGTCTTTTATGAAGCTGTTGTTTACCATAACCGCAAGTTTTATACCGCACATCCCACCGTTTAGACAAAGAAAGTGGAGAAGGAAGCGGTCTCATCAAGTGAAAGTGAAGAGGAGAAACAAGACAAGAGAGTCACTGTCGCTTACAAGTCGACTCGGTCAGCGGTGAGTCTGTCAGTGTTTACAGTGTGGCGCTCGTGCTTGTTTTCCTATGATTGTATTATGGCAAGCATTAAAGACTGCAGATTCATTTGATTCTTGTAATTCAGTGTATTACTGTGTGTGTGTGTGTGTGTGTGTGTGTGTGTGTGTGTGTGTGTGTGTGTGTTGCAGAAACCAGAGGGACCGGATGACATGGGGGCCACTGCTGTTTATGAGTTGGACACAGAGAGGGACAAAGATGCTCAGGCCATATTTGAGCGCAGCCAGAAGATTCAAGAGGTACGGGGGGACAATACAATAACTGGCACCAACATTGTACAGTAATGTCAAGTTTATTTGTACAGCGTTTTTTACATTACAGATTGTACAGCTTTAAAGTAGTAAACAGAAAAACTTGTTTTATCAGAATTAATTATTTTCAGTTATTATTACACTGTAAAGCAGCTCTACAGAAGATAATATAGTAGCGTTATTCAGGTCAAATCAGTTCAGTCAGTTTTTTTGAGCACTGCAGAATTGATGCATTTTACTGAATGGTAATTGTCTAAAATATAATTGAATAAATATATTAGAAAAAGAGCCACTATGGCCTATAGAGTCCCTTAGAGATGACGTGTTTTTGTAGGCAAAACCCAGAAGCGAGTTAGCATTTTAGGACTTCCGGTTCCATCGCCCCAAAGTCAAAGGGTTTTTTGAATGGGTTTTTGCTAAATTGCCTGTAAGGTCTGTGGTTATCAAAGCCTCTAAATATTTTCACATTTTGATCTATGACATAAAACACACCAGTTATAACCCGCTTGTGATTTTTTTTAAACCTTTATTGTGTCTTAAAAAACGGCGGTTGCTAACAAGTTGCTAAAAGGGACTACTTCCTTTACGGGGACTTTAGACGTCATCATGACAAACAGGACATTTGGACAGCATTTCTCATGAAAAAGTGGAAAAGTATTCATACACAGCACAGATCATAATCAGCGAGCATGTTTTTAAATAAAGTTGTTTTTTAAATACAGTTTGAGGAAGCTTGGTGTTGGTGACGTTGATCCGCGACCATGGTGTGCTGTAGTCCGTTTATAGCCTACTGTTAGCCTTTTATATCTGACCACTTTATTTAGGCTTCAAAATGTATAAATGTTGTGTCAACTTGTAGCGCCGCTAACTTCCAGGTTGGCCTACAAAAACATGTCATCCCTGAGGTACTCTATAACTACTCTCAATAAACAGATATTATAATGAACTTGTTTTTAAAGGGATACTTTATCAAAAAAAATTGTCGTCATCTATTCACCCTAATGTCCTGTCAAAACGTTCTGGTTTTGAACACAAAAGGTATACTGTTCATGTGTTTTTAAAACTGAAATTAACATAAAAAGAAAAAATGATTAATAGAAGTATTATAAATATATATTAAAAGTATATAGTCCTCAAAAAACTATACAGTCACTTTGTGAGAGGAATGCTCAGAAAATCTTCCTCTCAGCCTCCTGAGTCCCCCTGAAATCAAAATTTAAGTTTTTTAGCTTTTAGTATGAATATGTTAGCCTTAATGTCATAAATAAGCTGGTGTGTTCAAAAACAATGGCAAAATTTGCATTTAGGAAATATAAGCATTCAAAACTGAGTCTCTCACTTCCGCTAAAATGGATCATGGATTTTCATGACATCAAATCACACTTTTGTCCAATCAAATGCTCTCTAGAATCTGAAGTCCCGCCCCCTCCTACACTTTAAACAGACACTGAAACTGTGGCTGAAATCAGCCATTTGTTCACACATTTACTAGTTTCTACATGGGGAATGGCACATAGTGCACACTATAGAGGATAGGGAACGATTCAGACAGTGCTTTCTATAGACACGAATGAAGTCCGTTTTCATGTTAGTATAACATAAACTGCTGCAGCGTGAGCACAGTCTGCTCTGGCCCAGAGACACGAGAGAACAGAGCGGATCATATCCGCGAGTCGGCTCAGACCACGAAAGGTATCGGACCCATTTAAATTCTGCACAGAATGCTGTATTTTAAAGTGATATAGAGGAGATTGTGAGGATAAACAGTTAGAAATTAAAAGGAAACAGGTTTTACTGAGTTTAACGGTTCTGGCCGAGCTGTGATATAAACAAAACATTATTGGCTATTTTAAAAAAGGGGGTGAGGCTGTTCGATATATCGCCCTGTCTTCCTGTTTCAGTTGAAATTACGTCACCACACTAAATAATGGTGAACGTTCCAAGGCACTTTAAATATGTGCATATTCAAATTTGGTGCATACAGTAGGACAATTGTCATTTTTGGGTGAACTGTTTCTTCAAAGTTGTGATGAAATGGAAGTAGCAACAGATAATTTCTTCTGTATTGTGACATATGACTGAATGAAACAGATCATCAAAAAAGATGTAAAGATGAAAAAATGTAGCTTGATTCTATCCATCCGTCGGTTGGTTGAATGAATGAAGGCAGATCTGAATGCGAGCTTGCGGTTGATTGTAAGGAAGGGGACAGGGTTTAAGCAGACTAAATGATTAGAGAAGTCCAGCATATATCAACAGAGAGAAAGATTGAGTTACGACATTTTAATTAAAAATTATGAGGTCAAAAATGAAACATACATGGTTGAATCATTCACTGTAAGATCATTAAGATGCTTTTTAGAAAATAGACAGTGAATTTCCATTTCATATTTTTAAGATGCATGATTGTTGATATTGTTAGGGTGGCCACAATAAGCACAGTTTCTTAGTTCTGTGGCATGTCTGTATTTTATTCATAGGAGTTGACTGGTAAAGAAGACGATAAGATTTATCGTGGCATCAACAACTACCACAAATTCATTAAACCCAAAGATTCCACCATGGGCAATGCCTCCTCTGGTATGGTCAGGTGAGTCAGAAGAAATGCTGTTCAAACAAGCAGCTGGTCCTGTTTTCTGTGACTAAATAGGCTTTTGAAGACACACAACTTTTAACTGATCCACAATGTCACAATGTGATAGGAAAGGACCAATCAGAGCCCCTGAGCACCTCAGGGCCACAGTCCGGTGGGATTACCAGCCTGACATTTGTAAAGACTATAAAGAGACAGGCTTCTGTGGGTTTGGAGGTTAGTAAGCCACAGGTTTCCTCTCATTTTTGCCTTTCTTTTGAGGTTCAAGGCAAACGTCGTTGCAGGAACCAATGTGTCTTTTTTTATCCTCAGACAGCTGTAAGTTTCTGCATGACCGTTCAGACTACAAGCACGGCTGGCAGATTGAGCGAGAGCTTGAAGAAGGAAGATACGGGGCAAACGGTAAGCCATCTTTAGGTAGAGGTCTTTGAAAACATTTCGCTTCTTTTGTCCTGCTTTCTAACGTATTGTTTATCTCACAGACGATGAGAACTACGAAGTGAGCAGCGACGAGGAAGATCTTCCTTTCAAGTGTTTCATTTGTAGGGAGTCCTTTAAGAACCCTATTATTACAAAGTAAGTGCTACATCAAACCATGGCCAGTTTGAATTGCAAATGCTGTTCCCCACTCTTACAAACAACACAAATCCACATTATGATGCTTTAGCCGGTGTACATCATATCTAAAGTTTGACATTGTTTTTGCTTGTTTTAACCACATATTTGACTGCATACCTAGTATGTCATTCTTAATTTAAAAGTATAATTAAGTTTTTTTTTCTCCAGGTGCCGGCACTACTTCTGCGAGACCTGTGCTCTCCAGCACTACCGCAAGTCTAAGCGCTGCTATGTTTGTAACCAGCAGACCAATGGTGTCTTCAACCCGGCTAAAGGTGCTTATCTTTTCCATTAATCACAGACAAGGTTTGATCAATTGGTCAGAAACTCTTGGAGCCCTTATAAATGAACTCGCTAATGTCATATATAGAATGAAATGAAGAATAAGGAACTCAGTTTTGGCGTATTTTTTCCTCAGAGCTCATGGCTAAGATGCAGAAACAGCAGGCAGCTGCTGACCAGCCTCCCTCAGATGAAGATGACTAGCACCGCACAACCTCCTCTTCTGTATTCTACTTCAGTCATTCAGATTCCATCTGCATTGTAAATTCTCGGAACCTTTGAAATAAACATGCACTCTTTTATAGAATGTTTTTTTTTGTTTTCGTGATTCTTTTCTTCATTCTCAGAAATCTCCCAGGATGAAAACTCTGCAATCTGTACATCATTCACTAGAGATGCACTATATTATTGGCCAATATTAAGGCACTTTTACACCAAGTAAGATGACTATAACTGAAGTTTTAATAATTGTTCTAATTCTTTGAGAATAGTGAAGTCCACACCATGACTATAATGATAATGATGCAGAGGAAAAATATCATTGCAATTACTTTCAGTAAAAATTTTTTCCAGCTAATTTAACATTTAACAACCAATATTCATGCTCATTTACCCTATTTTTACATGTGAGTTAAGTGAGTGTTTTTCGATAATGACAAAGTTAATTTTTACTACAAATCTCAAAAACTTCAGAAATCCCTTTAAGGGAATACATGTGAATTGAACATGGCACAATGACCATCATCACAGTATGATGATGCCTAACTACTGCAAGGGATTCATCAATATATTGATTGAAGGACTGTTGGGACACTCCAGGCACAGGATGGTTTGTTCAGGAAAGATGAATCTTTCACCTCAATGACACATTGAGTATGACACATTAAAGTATCCTAATGTACAATCTAGGTGCTTAAACATGCATTGAGGAGAATATGTTAATGTGTTTCTCCCCCTCTTGATCACCACCCATTTGCCTTATCTTTTGGTTTCCTATAGGTCAGTTTTGGTGTTGGTATTCCACTCATGTTTAACAATGCTTTGCTCAGGGTATAAGGAGGAAAGGTGAGCTGATCTGGGAGAATGGCTTTAATCCTGCCACTCTCGTACACCGGTGCATAACCTCATACTACAAAAAAAACTTTTACAGCTTCTTCTGCACAGCACAGCAGTGCATTATTTGTTACAGCAAAGTTTTTCTATACAGTACTGTTTGTGTATTTAAACATGTAACCTAATAAATAACTTTACCTACTTTAAAGGCTTTGAGAATCTTTCCTTTATCACTGATGATGTTGAAAGCTAAAGTGATTGTAACTTTCATTATCTAAGCATTAAGGGTAAATCCTACAATTTCCAATCAGTTCTAAGGAAGGCTTTTTACCTTTAAAGAATAAGAGGTTAAACAATAACATCTTTATTGGAGTCAGATAAATACTTAAATTATGCACGTCATTCTTCAACTGCTTTTTGTTCTGATTATTGCATTTATCATTTATCAAAATAGCATTTATCAGCTATAATTATAAGCTTACCTGTAAAATTTTAATATCAGTGCATCCCTATAATCACAATTGCAGAAGCTGTTTTTCAAAATAAGTATGCAAGTTGTAACGTAACAAACAACATTCTAAAACATACAAAAAAAAAAAAATTCTGTAACAGCAAACAACATCAACATTTATTCCATTTGACCAAGATGTAAATATGCTGAAAATACACAGAAGGTCCATTGTATTGTATTTCCTTTTGTAACACATGCCAAGAACATAAGGTTAACCGTAGCAAAAATACAACAGAACTAATAATTTTAAACTAATAACTGCACCAGATAGCAGAAAACTTGTCCTCTAGCATAATTCTTGTGCCGTCACCATTGAGCACCATTCCCACAATCTATTATCCATATATTAGACAGTGCTATGTCGAGTTTGACTTTACTGACAGCTCTTTATGCTTCACTGGACAAATACGGTAATTCAATCGTGAACCTGTGTTGCTGTAAGCTGGTAGACATTCATAGAGTGTCATTAGTTCAGTTGAAACACATAGAGAATGTTTCAGTAGCCTGAAGTGATCACCATTGTCACATGGCCAGTCTGTAAGAGTAAGTAAAATGTAGGCGAGGGTGCGCAGTGCATGCCTCAGGCTTCAGTTCATGCTTCTGAATGCATTAGCAAGGCTATGTGGCTGCTGGCTTTTCATTTCTCTTCTTATAGTCTCTCTTTGTTATTTGTGTACGTCACTAAAACTACAAAGACAACCAAGAAACATTCCAGAGTGTTTTGTAGCTTCTTTGAAGCTCTTTGTAATGTCTATATCACATTCACATAGCATAGGCCTTCCCTTTTTCTCCCTTAAAACTAAAAAGCAAAAAGACACAAAACGAAATCTTCCACATTTCTCATTAAGATTAAACAATAAATCAGCCCTTTCCATCCAGTCCATCGTCCCTCCATCTCTCATCAATTTCATGTCAAAAGTCCCAGTCATCCACATCCAGCTGGCTGAGATCAGACTCCAGACTTGCCAGTCCAGTGGGCGAATCCTGAGGCTGCATGCAGTCTAGGCTGCTGATTGGAGAAACTGAACGCAGGAGCTCAGGAAGAGCCTCGGATGGTCTGCGCTTTATCTGAAACGTTACATTGAGCACAATGAAACATCGAGGAGAGAAAGTGTGTTTAAATTTGTAAGAAAATGTCAGGAATTTGCTCAGAACAGGGTAAAACTCACTTGTTTGATGAAGGGATGGCCTATCAGAGAGCTGGCAGAAGGTCTGTGGTAAGACATAACATGAATTTCAATCTATTCATCGCACCACAAATTATAACCTACTTGGTAACACTTTACAATAAGGTTTAATTTCTTAACATTAGATAAATGATTAGTGGGATATGATAGTGAGTAAATCATGACAGCATTTCAAATTATTCCTTTAAAAATAAATATAAATCGGAAGCAGTGGAGTGTTATTATTGACCTTTTCTCAGGATCTCTCTGCAGACAAAGTTCCACAAAGCCATGAAAGTGAGGACTGAAGGTCCGGCTGTATGGGTTTCCCGCAGAGGAGGATGAGGGCTCTCCGTTAGTGTGGCGAACTCCACCGGCACTGGGGCCCTCACAGATCCCAGAGTCGGCCCCCGAGCGAGACGGTTTCATGCTCAGTTCTTCAGGGGGGATGGTGGTGGTGTCCAGAAGGCAGGGGACTGTACCATTCAACTTCTCTAACAACATCTGACGCAGGCAAAGAGACATTTTATGAAGCTAAATGTAAGTTAAAAAAGGAGTGAATGCAAAAAGGGATGGATAAAATGCAAGAGTGTGCCTTACCTGCGTAGCAGGCATGTCTTTAAAGGGCACGTGTCCATTAGCTAGCTCACATGCAGTGATGCCCAAACTGTAAATGTCTGAGCGGAAGTCATATCCCTGAAGATTCTGTCATATGCAGAGATGAATACAGATGCAATCAAATGTCATTTACTCATTTCTGAAAAGTACAGTATACACTACTGTTCAAAAGTTTGGGGCTTTTCAGTAAGTTTATTTATTTTTTTAAAGAAGTTTCTTATGCTCACCTGCACTTATTTAATCAATATTACAGTAATAAAAAAGTAATAGTGTGTATTTCAGTGCATTCTAATGTGTTGCTGTGCTTCTTAATATTTTTGAGGATTCTTTGAATAAAAAGCTCAAAAGAATAGCATTTATTAGAAATAGAAATCATTTCTAACAATGTTAATGTCTTTACAGTCCCTTTTAATCAATTTAATGTAGGCTTGCTGCATAAAACTTTATATTTACTTTATATTACTGACCCCAAAATTTAGATTGGTAGTGTATATCAAACATACCTGCTGCAGAACCTCTGGACTGAGCCAAGGTAGCACTTTAACACTGTACTGGGGAAAATCGTGTACAACGCGTGCTCTCTGACCGTGACGAATCAAGCTGAAGATACTCCTAAGACCGGACAAATACACCTGCCCATCTGCTGAAATCAGGATGTGGCTTGCCTTCACACTCCTACAAACACAGATTAAGATGATTAAAAAGTATTCTTGTAGCACCTACATTCAAAACATGAGACTGACAGTCTGGTTTGATGGTGGATATATATATAAAGGGTTAGTTCAGCCAAAAATTAATATTCTGTCATTAATTACTCACCCTCATGTCGTTCTACACCCGTAAAACCTTTGTTCATCTTCAGAACACAAATTAAGATATTATTGATGAAATCCGATGGCTCAGTGAGGCCTCCATTGAGAGCAAGATAATTAACACTTTCAATGCCCAGAAAGCTCCTAAAGACATGTTTAAAACAGTTCATGTGACTACAGTGGTTCAACCTTAATATTATGAAGCGACGAGAATACTTTTTGCACGCCAAAAAAAACCCAAAATAACAACTTTTCAGCATCTGACTTTTCAATATCTAGTTATGGCCGTGATTCAGATCGCATGTCAAACTGCTGAAATCACGTGACTTTGGTGCTCCAAATCACTGATTCGAAACAAAAGATTCGTAAAGCTTCGAAGCAGTGCTTTGAAAATGGCCATAACTAGATATTGCTAAAAAGTTGTTATTTTGTTTTTTTTGGCGCACAAAAAATATTCTCGTCGCTTCATAACATTAAGGTTGAACCACTGTAGTCACATGAACTGTTTTAAATGTCTTTAGTAGCTTTCTGGGCATTGAAAGTGTTAATTAACTTGCTGTCAATGGAGGCCTCACTGAGCCATCGGATTTTATCAAAATTTTCTTAATTTGTGTTCTGAAGATGAATGTCTTACGGGTGTAGAAAGACATGAGAGTGAGTAATAATGACATTTTTGGGTGAACTAACCCTTTAACCTGTTTGTCTAATAACAACAATAACTAATCATGTGAGTGTACTTGTGTTCCTCACCGGTGAACGTAGCCCATCTGATGTATGTACTCCAGCGCTCTCAGTACACCCAGCAGGATGTAGGCAATTGTCTGCTCGCTCAAACCATCAGCAAAATGTGTACTGATCAAGTCTCGAGCTGAACCTTATAGAGAAGAGAAACACAAAAAAATGGTAAGCAAAAAACATTTTGAGCAGGTCAGACTTGATATAGTTGATGCAGAATGTCTCAGCTAACCGTAGGCCATGAAGGGCGTTATCACCCACAGTTCATTCTCAGCAATGAAGACGCTCTTGTATGGGAGGATACAGGGGTGGTGGAACAGCTTAGACACATGGAGTTCTCCCTTTGGGAAAAGACAAACAAAAAGTGGTTGCAAGGCTTATGTATATTATATACTAACGATATGCATGACTAATTAGTTAAGTATTAGTTTTAGCCGCACCCACTACTTACAATCACAAACTAATTAGAATTACAAAAGCACAAAATTACTAAAACTAATTAAAATGAAAATATTAATAAATACTATAATAATATATAATACTAAAGATTCAAGAATAATACTAAATAATCCTAAAATAACACTGCATTGACTGAGGATATGTTCTTATTAATGTATATTAATGTATATGTACATATTGTTTTTTTTAAAATAAAGACACGTTGTTAAAAATAGCTTATTTTGAAACAGTTATCGGTGATGTGAGGTTTGGGAATACAACAAAATATTAATTTCAGTTATTTAGCATATTTTGCTATTTCATATTTACTATTGTTTAAAAAATTATAAAACTTTCTACTGACCTGTAAGTAATTGACCATGTCATTAGTACAGGAATCCAGGTCAATACGGCGGATGGCCACATGCTCCCCTGTAGGTCTATACCTGGCCAGATTCACTGTCATCAAATCCTCCAAACCTCGACCTACACAAGCACAGACAAACACACACTCATCAGCTGTAGGAATCACAGACGATCGCAGAGAACCTCGCAGAGATATCTGTACTAGTGCTGTGCAGTCTTGGCCTCACCTATGACAGTGCGCAACTCATAGGCGTTGTTGTCTGGAAGAAAGCTTCCCATCGTGTCCCTGCGTGGGATAGGGCTCAGAGACTCTTGACTGTCCTCATGGGCCTGAGTCAATGAAGAGTCATTAGTCAAATAAGGAAACACATTGTGGCCCACAAAAGTGTGTTGGCACTGGGGCTAAATAAACAAAGTGCCAACTGAATACGGCTGTGTCTCGATCACCTTCCTGATGTCAGACAGTTTATTGTAAACATAAACTCGGGCATTAGAATGGGCCTTGATCCACTAAATATTGAGACACTAGGGAGCGGATTGAGACACACTTCAGATCCCAAGAGCATTCCCAGCCCTTTTTAACACAACCAAATCCTTTTAACATACTTAAATTATTAGATTGTGAAACCTGTGATTTTACTGGAGGTGCATTTGTGATAGTGGCTTGTGGGTATGCAGACATACAGTGACCCAATAAAGTATTTCAACACTTAAATGGTTAGTTCATCCAAAAATGAAAATACTGTCATTAATTACTCACCCTCATGTCGTTCTACACGTGTAAGACCTTCGTTCATCTTCAGAACACAAATTAAGATATTTTTGATAAAATCTGTTGGCTCAGTGAGGCCTGCATCGCCAGCAAGATCATTTCCTTTTTCAATGCCCAGAAAGCTACTAAAAACATATTTAAAACAGTTCATGTGACTACAGTGGTTCAACCTTAATATTATAAAGCGACAAGAATACTTTTTGTGCACCAAAAATAACAAAATAACGACTTTATTCAACAATATCTAGTGATGGGTGATTTCAAAACACTTCTTCATGAAGCTTCGAAGCTTTACAAATCTTTTGTTTCGAATCAGTGGTTCGGAGCGTGTATCAAACTGCCAAACTCACATGAACTATTGAAGTTTCAAAACACTTATGACGTAACAAAGCCTCGTTTTCTGAAATCATGGGATTTTGGTGCTCTGAACCACTGATTGGAAACAAAAGATTCGTAAAGCTTCGAAGCTTCATGAAGCAGTGCGTTTTGAAATCACCCGTCACTAGATATTGTTGAATAAAGTCTTATTTTATTATTATTTTGTTTTTTTGGCACACAAAAAGTATTCTCGTTGCTTTATAATATTAAAGCTGAGCCATTATTTTTAATCAAAAATATCTTAATTTGTGTTCTGAAGATGAACGAAGGTCTTACGGGTGTGGAACGACATGAGGGTGGTAATTAATTACATTATTTTCATTTTTGGGTGAACTAACCCTTTAATTCATACTTACAAATGTATGAATGTCATTACATTAGATGATCAAATACCAAATCAAATGGCATCTACCTTAAAGTAATGTTCTTGTTCTCCTTTCAAAGCAAAGCATTTCACAAAACAAGCTTGTTAGGTTTTAAAAGATAATTTTGTACAGTAAATCTATTATTTTAAGAAAAAACATGCTCGAGTCTGACACTTTCTGGTGGTAAACATTAGCAAAATGTGATGAATATGATGAACTTGCTGATCTATAGTAGATGAACTATACTAGCAGTTTGGGTCAGTAATATATATTTTAAAGAAATTAATACTTTTATTCAGCAAGGATACATTAAATTGGGGTGACAGTAAAGAAATGTATACATTTACAAAATATTTTATTTCAAATAAATGCTGTACAAATACCTTCTATTTTGAAAAATAAATGTTTCTTTAACAACAAATTATCTAATCATCATATTTGAGTGATTTCTCAAGGATCATGTGACTCTGAAGACTGGAGTAATGATTTGAAAATTCAGATGTAACATCACAAGGAATAAATTACATTTTAAAATATATAGTCAAATAGAAAACAGTTATTTTTAATTAATAAAATTATTATATTAAATAAATAGAATTTCACAATATTACTGTTTTCACTATTTTTGTGCCTGTGTGAATTTCTTAAATCCACTACCAGTTGGTTGAAAGTCACAGCAAAGATCTCTAGATAAAGGCTGTTTGCAGATGCCACTTTGTTTGATAGTTTATTTCTAATGCAAAGACATTTTAAGTATTTTTTGACTCACTGCACAATCACAGATGTTGTAGGGAGTTTGTCTTTTGTTTGTGTTCCAGCATCAACCTTTAGTGTTTCTGACAGGATTTGTGTCACCGTGCAAGCAGCAAACATTCTAAGTGCATGTTAGCTTTCCTTCAAAATGCATCATAGTATTTTGGGATATCAATCAAATATATTATGACAATCAATGTCAGTTTCAGTGAATTAGGAAACATTTCAAGTACACGCATATACAATCACAGATAACAGCATAAACCAACCTGGTTTTGAAGAGGGGAAGGGTTTTTTTTGCGCATACACTGATAAATCCCAGCCATTGCAAAGCTCTTCAGAGAATCATACAGATCAAGTACTGAGAAACGGCAGATTATAGCTAATTAAAGATTCAGTCCAACTGTTCTGAAACTCAGTACGAGACCAAGAAGTTGAAACTGCAGCAGGAATGGCTTCACAAAACTCTGCATATTTGCAAAAGCATGTTATAAGCATCAAATAAACTGTACAATACACTATTTTGCATTTGGCCATAGATATGCATGATCCCATTAAGACCAAGTACTTTTTTTTTTTTTTTTTTTTACTCACATTAGTTTCCATGGAACTCATAGATAATATTAACAATAACTCTCAAATATTTGAGAGTATTTGTCAGTGGAGATCATGCAGGTCTATGGCAATTCATGTAACAAATCATTTTTCGCCCTTTGATGTGTTTGCAGGAGTATTTCAGTGAACAGTGCAGCAAGCCCAGGCTTTGACAGGATGACTCCATGTGTTGCATTAACACAATGAGCATCATCCAACTTCACATGCTTAGGTGACCAATGACAACATTATCACTATTCCTGGTGTTGGTTCATTCTTTGTGACAACTCTTATGAGTGAATTTCATAAGATAGATGTCTTAAATTGCATTAATGAGGGGTAATGCAGAATTAGTCTCACTGATTCACAATGTGTCAATTTATGAGGTGAAAGGGCAGTAGCAGTAAACAACAATACACAAATCACAGACTAACCATTTACATTCTTAATTATCTGTTGAATTGGACTGATAATTAGATAAAGAAGCAATTCATTAAATTCACTTAAGTTTATGTCCTCCTTCATTAAAGGGACAGCTCACCCAAAAGTGCAAACAGTATGTACTCATCCCTTAGGCTACCATATGGCTTTAGAAACTTTGGATTTTAAGGGTTTTTTTTTTTTTAATTACTTTTATTCAGCAAGAGTACAATAAATTGGTCAAAAGTGTCAGTAAAGGTGTTTATAATGTTTTTTTTTTGTTTGTTTGTTTTTTTAAATGCAGTTCTTTGGAACTTTCTATTCTTCAAAGCATGAAAAAAAAAAAAAAAAAATAATAATAATTCACAACTGTCTTCAGCATTGATTATAATAAATGTTTCTTGAGCACCAAATCATAATTTCAGAATGATTTATGAGGTATCATGACAACTGGAATGACAATGCTGAAAACTGCAATCAAAAGAATTAAAGTTACATTTTAAAATAAATTAAAATAGAAAAATGTAATAATACAATGTAACAATTTTACTGTGTTTCTGATCAAATAAAAGCAGCCTTGGTGAATATAATACTCTTCTTTTAAAAAGTAAAAAGATAAAAAAAAAAAAAAAAAAAATCTTACCAGCCCCAGTAGTGAATCTATCAATATTTATGTATTTGCTCTAAAATTATTTAAAAGGGTGAGCCATCATTTCAACCAAACTCTCATTTTAACTCTTATAGAGACTTAACATGCATGTGTATTGCAAAATACAGTGTGACTCTAGCTAAAAACATTTTTGCTATTAGATATAATCACACTATTAAATAAGTTAATAAGACTATTATTAGTGTGTCTTACACTCATGCTTGCAATTTACAAGTCAAAGAAAAATTACAAAAATGCAAATCAAATCTTGGGTGAAATTTTGGGTGAACTATCCCTATTGTATCTGATCTTCAACATGAATGTGTTGAATTGCTGTTTGCTCTTTGATTCAGGCTCTTAATTATGATTCAATTATTACATTACTGGGTAACTAAACCCCAAGCTTTCATTTCCCTTTGGTATTATTGTAAGCACTACTTACAATAAAAAAAAATAAAATAAAAAAAACACTTTACCCAGTGAGTTTCTCAGGCCGTAATTTTTCTTTTCCTCATTAAAGTTTGAACATTTCCCTCTTCTGGACCCTCAGTCTGAGTGGGTGTGGAGGTATGAGTGTCACAGCAGCACGATGAGTGCATGCACGCAAACACAGGAGCACAGGGGGATGTATTCATCCGATCACACACACACACACTCACACACTCACACACACACCATTAATATTGCATTTGCTAATTGACACAAACACACACCAGCTCACATGCTCATACACGCACAACCATCGCACACCCACACCAACAGGCGAATGGAAAAGCTGGAAGATATTCCGCACTTACTTTCCTTAGTGGGCTTGCCTGAGTTTGCTCTGGCGTAGAGAAACCATGTAAATGACGCAAAAGACACACATACAAACAAACAATGTGCCTTTAAAGTGGTTCTCACAAATTTAAGAAACACCGAGAACATCTTTACTTTTCTAAAAGCCCCTCTTAGCTTATTATCAACATCATTCCAATCTAAACTCTCTACATCCTTCATGCGACTGAATCAATTCAAAAAGATATTTTGTATAAAATTTTAAAAATGTAATATATATTGATACCCAATTATTAGTTTTTCCCCTTTCTCCTAACAAACAAACAAACAAACAATGAAACATTACATAAGAAAGATTCTAACATAAATAAATATAAGAAACACAGTGTCAAATTTTTTATTGTCTAGTCTACATTGCTACACAGGGCTTGAAATTAACTCTTTTGCTCTTCAGCCACAGTGGCTAGTGGTTTTCCAAAGTTACTAGCCACTCAGAATTTTCACTGGCTACATTTTTGACACCAATACCATGGGGGAAAAACTGCCATATAGATATTTTTATTATTATCTCATAATTTGGCAGCAGGCATGTTAGGCTGCTGTCACTTTAAGACCTGACACACAGATCTATTATACTATTACACACGCGGTTTCTTTCTCAAATGTTAACGTTCACTTAAAACATAACTGCTTACATGAGCTTACATGAAAACTCGCCATTTAGACATTATTTTGGGTGTATTTGACTGTTCAAGTGCAATATGCAGCAAAAAAGAACTTTATTTAGTACGGAGAGGTGGCTTTATGTGTGCGCACTTTGGGTGTGAGAAAAAAATCCCACGCCAAAATTCAAGCCCTGTAACACCAACAATTTTCATCCGGAGCAAATGAAACGAGTGAGTGAGGGGAGGCGGGTTTGTCGGATAGATGAAAGAGTGAGAAAGCGCAGCTGGTATCATGTATTCTTGTATCTATTCTATGGAAAATGAGTATTGGAAGCATTTCAGATATTTCAGTGTCAATATGTATCAATATTTTTGATAACACTATATCGCACTTAGTTTATTATTTCAAATGCCTTTTTAAAAGACTACAATTGAAAAATGTATATTATATAAAATTCAACCCGCCAAAGTGGCTAGTTGGAGTGACTGCGTTACACGCCACTGCTGAAATCCACCCGCCTTTGGTGGGTTGGCGGGTGTTAATGTCAAGCCCTGTTGATACCACATATATTATGATCTATATCGCAGCTGACACAGATATTTAATCGCATTGCATATACTAAATGATCAAAATCATTTAAGAAAGAAACAATTCTATTTATATTACTTGAGCATTCAATTCAACAAAAAAGGATAAACCATCAAAAAAAAACATTCTTTAATATCTACTTTCTTATTTTAACATCTTTTTTAAAACTGAACAATCTTGGTGATCATCCCTTTTTATTTAGGAATTGCCATTGAACACGTAACAGCCAAAAGCAAATGAAATTTAGCATCTTTAAAGCAGACATGAAGCAGCGATTATGGACTACAACAAAATGAATGGAAGCAGACATGGAAAAAGCAGCAACATCTAAAAAAAAATCTCTTCATTGTCCATGAATTACACACCATCTTAGAGACAGGCAACTTTAAAAACTAATTGATATTAGCTACAATATAGCATTCAGACTGTCAAGACACTGTGGCTGTACAGTTATATATATATATATATATATATATATATATATATATATATATATATATATATATATTTCAAAGCCACTTGGCATTAAAATAAATCTCTTGAACAAGACACCTGTCAGCGAAAGCATGCAAACTGGAGAATTATACACCACACAAGTCTGAAATAATACTTTCCATTTTTACAAGACAGTTCTTGTACCAGTACAGTCTAACATATTAGTTCAGTTTATAATGTAAACTACCGTTCAAATGTTTGGGGTCAGTAAAAGTTTTTAATGTTCTTAAAAGAGTTCTCCTAAACTCATCATGGCTGTTAATTTGATTAGACTAATTTTGTGAAATAGTATTACAATTTAAAACAGCTGTTTTAATTAAAATTCATGTTGAATATATTTTTAAATGTCATTTATTCCTGTGTTGGTAACGCTGAATTTTCAGCATCATTACTCCAGTCTTCTTTGTCACGTGATCCTTCAGAAATCATTCTAATATGATGATTTGCTGATCAAGAAACATTTCTTATTATTATCAATGTTGAAAACAGTTGTGCTGCTTAATATTTTTGTGGAAACCGTGATACCTATTTTCAGGATTCTTTGATGAATAGACAGTCGCTTTTTATCAGTTTAACGCATCCTAGCCAAATAACAGTATTAATTAGGGCTGTAACGATATGCGATATGAAACCGAAATCGCGATACGCAGGTCCACGAACCTGTATCGCGATGTGAGAAGGCAGAATCGCGACACACCCCTTCCAACTCCCAGAGTTATCCTTCCTGTCCAGATCCAATGCTACCACATTTTTAAATTACTATAAGTATTAGGGGTGTAACGATTTATCGTAGATGGTGTGTCTCAATCAGCTCAGTAAGTGTTTCGGGCACACATTGAATCTTGCAAGCAGGTTTAAACGTTTCTCATGTCAGTCTCTTGCATGGTCGCGTGAGAAAAGTCGTGGCTTTCTTTCACCGCAGTGCACAGGAACAGCTGTGCTCACAGAAAAGCAAAAGACGCTTGCGATGCTTTGCTTTAAGAAGTTCTGTGGGGCCGTTCACATATTGCGTCTTTTCCGCGTGCAAGTCAGTTATTATTTTCAAATGTAGCCGCGCGGCAGGCGCGCTCATAATGGGATCAACGCGGTCGCGACGCGCATGCAATTCTGAACTTCTCAGAATGCCGCAAGCGCACCGCAGGTCGTGTGACAAGAATCAACCGATCAGCTATGGCCTTTCCATAACAAAACATCAAAAGCTCAGCCGAACAGCTGATCATAGCTGTACATGGTGGTTTTTATATCTTATCTCCATCAATATATCTCGTCGTAAAACTAATGCAAGGGCTAGAAATCATTTATCCTTTGCAGAAACATCCTGATCCTCTTGGAGAGCTCAGTTCATGGTTGCATAGCAACGACCGACGCCAGGGGAGCGCAAGCGCTTTGGAAAGAAGAAGAAGCGGTGCGGCCGCGCCTTCCACGCGTTTTTAGACGCGATATGTGAACGGCCCCTATTCATAATTCTAAGTTCATGTTAAATTTAACATTTTTTTTCAGTGACAGACAGCCCTATTCAACTGTTAATTTGAATACAGAAGGTTTTTATTAAAATTTTATATTTATTTATTTTATTGAAATGTGATCTTGTATGTACAACAAGGAAAATTATTGAAATTTGTTCATGTTTTTTTAATAAATCTTATTTGAATTTCAGTTTCATTTTGTTCAAAATATCGTGATACGTATCGTATCGTGAACTCCGTATCGAGATACGTACCGTATCGTGACCTGAGCGTATCGTTACACCCCTAGTATTAATTTATTTAAAAATAATAACAACATCTTTTACTGACCCTAATCTTTTGAACTAACTGGGAGAGAATGCGAACGTTTATACTGTAAACCACTGTAAACTAGTCTGTAAGTAAAAGTAAAAGCTCACAATCTACCGATACATATAGTGTTCCTGTAAGAGTTCACCTTAGACCTCCCCTACAGATCAGTTGCAGTGACTCAGCTGTCAGTTGCACCACAGAAGCAATCCATCAACACCTAGCAATTACACTACATCAGAGTCAGCCTACATACATACAGATACATCACCACAAAAAGAAGATTAAAAAGCCTCACAGACACAAGGACACACACAATCTACTGTTACCGCCATCATCAGTCACCATGACACAAACGCTGCACTTTCATTACAGAGCAGTAACACACCACACCGTATAACACAATTACAACAAAAACCCACAAAGATTGGCAATATTAAATTCACAAAACCTTTAATGAAGCGCACACAAAACAAACAGCGAACCAAAAGCTGTATTGTTGCTTTTGCAAAGGTTGCGATCATGGGTAAACTGCTTCTCTTTTGCTATGTGCCTGCATAGCTGACTATGAGGGGGATTTGTGTCCAAAAAAAGTGTATCTGTGGGCCAATTGACCCTTTGAATGTTGCATATAGGAACTAAATGTTCGTGCCAAAGGTTTGATGTTCAAGGGCTCCCCTTCACACTCACCCTGGCTACAGTGGAATAAGCTCAGGCGGTGGGGTTTGCTGAAAGAGGTACGAGAAGCACAGCGACATGAGGTGCTGCTGGACTATTGAACTCACCTCCAAATAACTCTAGATCCCTCAGGCTTTCCACACTAAGTTTCTCTGACACCCAGCGCTGAGAGAAAGTGAGAGATCAATGTACATTCAAACAAAATCAGTCACTTAGACAATCATGTATGTCATGAACTCAATCAAGCTCACTCACCAAAAAAGACATGGATCCTGGAGATGGTGATGACAGGTAGAAGTACTTTCACAAACACATAAAGAGTGAAGGCCTGAAAGAACATAGCAGAAGTTGATTAAATTCATAACATTTGATTGTTTTCTCCTGCTCTAAAGCTTTCTGAATCATGCAAAGAAATTATTAAAGAACAGTGGTCCACATCAAATGGGATTTATTGGCTAGATGTGTGTTTGTAAATAAGATGACTTTGGGTTTGCTCAGTTAGTGAGCAGCATTAGAAATGAGTATGTACTCACACAAATCTTCTATGTTATAAAAAGCAGGGTTAATCATTTATAAACAAATGTAGCATGCAAGTTTCCAGGTCAGTATCTTTCAGTTAGCCAAGCAGCGACAAGAATATCTCTCAATTATGATAAACAGAGGCTCGGAGGTCCAGTGTGCTTGTGTAAGTAATGCAGTATAATCGTTAAACTCACCCTCTGTTAATAACTTGCGTTCGTCTTATTGATCAAATAGGCAAATGTTTGGTTCAGTTATAAACAAAACTGGAGGATGAAACGTATTTCTTCCCTCGCAGTGGGCGGGGTCGTGTTAAAAGCGTTAGGTAATTGGACAAGCGTCGTTGACGACTCGGCGTCCTCGTGTTCCTATTGGATCACAGGCTGGATGCGTGTCTCCCTATTGGTCTAAATTCGTGAGCACATGAAATATTCATGCATTCTGTGTTGCCATATCTTCGTATTATCATTTATTATAAATATGAGCTGTTGCGGGTTGCAGTTTTAGGGTCCAAAGGCTGATCGCAAATGTCAAATATCCCACCACTGTCATAGTCACAGTAAAGAAAGATTTATTAATTTGTCTAGACGGTCTGTAGAATATATAAACTATTTTAATTATCTTCGTAAAATGCGTTATTTTGCAACAGTGTGATCGTTTAATCAATGGTTATTGTTTGTTTTCTGTGCAGAGCAATGAAACTTTTCTCAGTGATTCATGTACTAAGATTTATTTATTTTAAAACAACATATGAATGGCATAACACTCACCCCCGGTTTCACAGACAAGGCTTAAAGCAGAACTAAGTAACTTTTTTACCTTCATAAATAGTTTTCTAAGTCCTTACGATGGTTAATTGACTTGTAGTGGTGTGTTTGAGGCGAGCACTAACCCCCTCTGGCACGTCTACGCCAGAAAACAGCACTTGCAAGTTGAGCTGCGCCGACCCGACACAATCTCGCCTCATGTTCACGTTCACGTGAGAGTGACAAAATGCTTTACGGTAATTCAAAAACAATGTATATATTATGACTTTATACGACAATTTCGAAAATTACCCACCTCCATCAAGATTTCTTGTACTGTATTTGCAAAACTACTGCGCTGGTGAGCGTTGTAGTCGTTGTAGTCAAGAGCTGTGCTTGGAGTGTTTACGACAGTGTGATTCACTGAAGGAACCTGTAGGGGGAGCTTACTGAGTTGAGTTGAGGCGAGATTGTGTCGGGTCGGCGCAGCTCAACTTGCAAGTGCTGTTTTCTGGCGTAGACGTGCCAGAGGGGGTTAGTGCACGCCTCAAACACACCACTACAAGTCAATTAACCTTCGTGAGGACTTAGAACACTATTTATGAAGGTAAAGAAAGTTACTTAGTTCTACTTTATAAGCTAGTCCTAGACTAAAATGCATGTTTGAGCTGTTTTAACTGAAAGAAACTTGCTCTGACATATCTTAAAATATGTTACTGCCATTGTTTTGTCTCAAGATGCACACCAGTAATGTTTTTTTTATTCAAGTGAACGTTTATAAAAGCTATATACTTACTGAACTAAGGTCTAGTCCTGGCTTTAGGCCCTGTCTGTGAAACTGGGCCTAAATATACAACAATAAACTGGCATGAAAGATTCAAATCATCAGAATCTAAAACAGATAAAAAAGGATAAAAGTTAAATTTAAACTAAACTTAATAAATAAATAAATGCCAAAATTATAATATCATTATCATACATTATAATATAAGGTGAAAGTAAAAGTATCATACACTGAAATAAGATTTTTTTTTTTCTTTTAAATCGCAATCATTTATTTAGTGTGAAAATTAGGAAAAATATCGAAACTCTTTGGTCATTTTTGAACGAGATGCTAACGGTCTAATCAGATTCAATGAACTATGCTAAAAGTGTACCGGAGATCAGCTGAATGGATTCGAAAACTGTAAAACTCAACTGTTTAACTCTAGGGGAGTTGGAAAATGAGCCTATTTTCAAAAAAAAGTGGAGTGTTCCATTAAATAGCTTTTTTTTTAAGAACATAAAGAAAGGTAGGAACAGAACAAAGAATCTAAGAGGATAAATAAAAAAACCCACACCAAAACACATGAAAGATCTCATCATATCTCTTCAAAAAAGTAATGCATTTTTTGTTATTAATTATTCTTAGTGATTTGATTAAATGTTCTACTTCACATAAAAAATCTATAAAAGTAGGTATTTTCTTAAGGAACCTTTGTTTGTGAAAATAGATTTTTGCCACAAGGATAAGAACGTTAACAGTAGATCCTAAAGATTTGTTTTGATTTTCTACACTGAAATAAGATGGGGATCTGGCAACATCTGCATTCTACGTTCAACACAAAACGCGTCGCGTAAATTTTACCCAACACAAAACGCGTCCATTGTAAATGACGTAAAACACAATCTCCAAGAAGTGTGCAACATAGCCTGAAGTGGTAAATACGCTGTGGATAAATAAGGTGTCCACCCACTTTAGAAGATCGCTCTTTTCATCGTATCAGTGACAGGTAAATAAACAGAAAGCGAAGAAATATGTCTATTACTCTTTGACGCACGCATAGTGAAAGTAATCGAAGCAAACATAATCCGTATACACACAGCTCAAGGCCTCTCCACGGCCATCAACACAGCATAACGAGGCAGTCTCGCCTACTTGCTGTTTGACAACAAAATACTGAGAGAACACTGAAAATGTGTGAGTTATGGCAACAACAGAAAAGCTAAGCGACATTTACAAGCATACTTTTTAATTGTAATGCTACAGTGGCCTGGTGGGTTTTTTGTGTGTAAAAACCGTATATAAAATACAACTGGGTTTTAACACCAAATTTGACGCGATTTTTTGCAGCAATGAACTGGAACAAGGGAGGCCCGAGTGCCAAACGAGGCTTTGGATTCGGGGGATTCTCTCTTGCGAGTGGGAAGAAAGAGGAGCCTCCTGTTTCCCAGAAGGCCCACTCCGCATTTGGGAGTTCAGGACCATCAGGTGGATATGGCAAGAATCAGCAGCTTTCGTCTTTTTACAAAATAGGAACAAAACGAGCCAATTTCGACGAGGAGAATGCGTAAGTACTTAAAATGTGACCACTTTTTGACATTGCACTCCAAAATGAAAAAAATTGAACAAAAAAAAAAACAAAACAAAAAAAACATCTCTCTTTATGTACCCAACCTCTTGTTCATGTTTTCATTTTTTATGTAGAACACAAAAGGAGATTTTAGTCATTTGCTCATTATGACTAATTTCTCCTTTGGAGGTGGAGTAAATGAATTGGTGTTAGGTGAACGAAAGAGGCTGTTACATTTAATGCTTGAAATGTATTTTTAGTTATTTTGAGGATGATGAAGAGGAGTCTAGCAGTGCAGATCTGCCATATATACCCGCCGAGAACTCTCCCACTAGAAAGCAGTTCCAATCTGGAGGTGGAGGTGGAGGGGGAGGAGGCTCAGACAGTGAGGATGACCCCCTTGATGCCTTTATGGCTGAGGTGGAGGTGAGAGCTGCGTTCCTTAACTGATCTCTATTAGAGCCAGCAGTGAACATTGCGGCTCTTTTGTTTAAATTTTTGTTCTTTTAATTCTTTTGACTTCTTTCAGGACCAAGCAGCAAAAGACATGAAGAAACTTGAGGAAAAGGAAAAAGAGAAAAATATGGCCAAGTAAGATTCTGCAATTATTACAGAAAAATAAATAATAATTTTAAGACCATTCATCCAGATAATATTTATAGCAGAGAGGATGGGAATAGAAAATGGGGGTTTATGGGTAGAATATGGGTTTCCATGGGTGATTGAGCGAGTCGCAGGGAAGTTTTTTTTCTCCGCTTGTTTCTTCCAGGGGTATACGGGATGACATTGAAGAAGAAGATGACCAAGTGAGTGACCCTCTTGACGTTACTTCCGCCATCGTATCTTTGCCACAGCAATGGCTGTGCCCCACCTATCTTTCTTTCTTATACTTTTTATGTATATATATATGTATGTATGTATGTTTAGATCTACATCAGTTTACGGACTGGGCCATTAAAATGTGCTTTTGGTGCTAAAGTATGTGCAGAGTAGGTCTGTAGCTTTAAATGCACTTATCAGATTTGATTTCTAAAGATTCAAAGGTTCTAAGTCATTATCTATTTTCTTTAAAGGTTTACAGGTAGAGTGATTCTTCTGTGACTGAAATTTGAGAAAATATCAGTGACCAATTAAAATGTATTTTAATGTCACTGACGCCACATCAGTGCTGTCAGATATGTGATTTTGAATTGTTGGCGAGAACTTGCTATTTAATATTTGGATGACTTCTTGATATTCCAGAGCCCGCGGCTTTTTGTCTTGATCTAAAGCATGGCTTTGCATTCTTTGCAGGAAGCATATTTCCGTTACATGGCGGAGAACCCAACAGCTGGGTTGACCCAAGAGGAAGAGGAGGAAGAAGTGGATTATGACAGCGATGGGAATCCCATTGCTCCTACTACCAAAAAGATTATCTTGCCCCTGCCCCCTATAGATCACTCAGAGGTATTGTTTTACTGCATCTTCCTACAGTAGTTGTTGCATAAATGTCCCTAAATAGAGTGCTGTTGGAATTATGTAATTTTGTAGGCTGGAAGTTTGCATCACCCTTGTTCCCTTAACCAAAAGCAATTTAAGATTTTTTTCATTAGCTTTTAGATTATTGCAGAAATAGTCTCTTTTTTGCCACTTGATAGCAACCACTGTTTTCAAGACAAGTAAAAGCTTTAAAAATCACAAGGGGTTATTGCTGATGTATTTTATGTCACAGAATAAAATCTCATTTCAGGCATTTAAAGGAACACCACGTTTTTTGAAAATAGGCTCATTTTCCCCTAGAGTTAAACAGCTGAGTTTTACCATTTTCAAACCCATTCAGCCGATCTCCGGGTCTGGCGGTACCACTTTTAGCATAGTTCATTGAATCTGATTAGACCGTTAGCATCTCGCTCAAAAATGACCAAAGAGTTTAAATATTTTTCCTATTTAAAACTTTACTCTTCTGTAGTTACATCGTGTACGAAGACCGACGGAAAATTAAAAGTTGCGATTTTCTAGGCCGATATGGCTAGGAACTATACTCTCATTCCGGCGTAATAATCAAGCAACTTTGCTGCTGTACCATGGGTGCAGCAGGCACAATGATATTATGCAGTGCCTGTGACCCCCTGCTTGCACAGGGAGCGTGCCTTGCAACCATGGAGACATTTGTGAGAGACGCTGTGTAATATTGCGCCTGCTGCACCCATGGTACGGCAGCAAAGTCAAGTTTTAAATAGGAAAAATATCGAAACTCTGGTCATTTTTGAACGAGATGCTATTGGTCTAATCAGATTCAATGAACTATGCTAAGCTATGCTAAAAGTGGTACCGACAACTGTAAAACTCAACTGTTTAACTCTAGGGGCGTTAGAAAATGAGCCTATTTTCAAAAAAAGTAGAGTGTTCCTTTAACAAAAATTAATTTAAAAAACACACTGATTTTGGAACAATCGAACTGGAATTTAAAAAAAAAAAAAGGTAACTTTTTTCCAGGTTTTCGTATTCCTTCCTGCAGTTCTCTATTAATGAGCAAGGTCGTTGTAGGTTATTAGATTTTTCATATCAAAAAGCCCCTTTATGTTCTTTAAAAGAAAAGTATGAGGTGTAAACAATGACTTTTTACCTCTCTTCTGTCTGTAGATTGACTATCCTCCCTTTGAGAAGAACTTCTATATTGAGCATGAGGAACTCAGCAGTTTGACTGGGGCTGGAGTGGTGGAACTGAGACAGAAACTCAACCTGAAGGTCAATAGCAGCGCACACAAGTACATAAACAAATGATCGTTCCCTTTTTTTCAACTAACATTAAACCATATTCCAAAATGAACAGGTTTCAGGTGCAGCCCCTCCTAAACCAGCTACCAGTTTTGCCCACTTTGGATTTGATGAACAGCTTATGCACCAGATCCGTAAATCCGAGTACACTCAACCCACACCCATCCAGTGCCAGGTGAGCTGTCAAACCAACCCACAAATGACCCTTTGTTTGTTTATGCTGTCATCAAAGTAGTCATTTTAGGTTTGTTTCTACAATAATGTGTGTGTTGTTTCACTAGGGTGTTCCCATATCTTTGAGTGGTAGAGACATGATTGGCATTGCCAAAACCGGCAGCGGAAAGACAGTAGCATTTATTTGGCCAATGCTGGTGCACATCATGGACCAGAAGGAGCTGGAGCCGGGAGAAGGACCCATTGCTGTGATTGTCTGCCCCACCAGAGAGCTGTGTCAACAGGTCAGTGAGAAAGAAAGCTCCTTCATGTTAGGGGAATGTGTACGAGATGAATGAGGAAGGAGATGAAAAATAATTACTGAGCAAAAGAATTAAATATGTTTTTCTTACTAAGAAATCTTGGTCATGAATCAAGTTTTTGTATTGAATTTTGGGATTTTGCAATGCTTATTTTGTGGTTCAGATCCATGCCGAATGCAAGCGCTTCGGGAAGGTATATGGCCTCCGCTCAGTGGCAGTGTACGGAGGCGGCAGCATGTGGGAACAAGCCAAAGCTCTACAGGAAGGGGCTGAAATTGTTGTCTGCACCCCAGTAAGAACATCTCATCTTTCGATACACAACCCAATTCAACTTGTTTCTGTTTACGAGAGGTGTTTCTTGGTTTGTCTTTTTTTCATATTAATATATTGTATGAAGATTTTATTCATATGTTTGCTCTTCTCACGTAGGGTCGTCTGATCGATCATGTGAAGAAGAAAGCTACATCTCTGCAGCGAGTGACCTACCTGGTATTTGATGAAGCTGATCGCATGTTTGATATGGGCTTTGGTATGTGTGAAATGTCTTTTTTTTTTTTTTCTCATTCATTTTTTTTAATTTTTTTATTTCCTATTAAAAGCAAAGTCAAAACAGCAGTGCATTGCAGAATTGCTGTTTGGTCAACAAAGTATTGAATTAAAGGGTTAGTTCACCTAAAATGAACACTGTCATCATGTTGTTCCAAAACTATAAGACTATTGTTTATCTTCAGAACAGAATTTTTTAAAAATTAAATCTGAGAGATTTCCATCCTTCCACTGAAAGTATATTCCACCAAAAAAAGCTTCAAAATGGAAAAAGTTAATAAACAGAACTGCACGCGTCTTGCGGAGGAACATTCTAGCCGGAGCTACTTTTCTCTGTGTATGTCTATGGCGAGTCACGCAGTTACTGTGATACTCTGCGGCAGTTCAGTCTGAAATAGTCTGAATATAAACACTTATTATAAGTGTACCATAATGATTCAGGGTAAGAGAAAAACACAGTTTGGAAAATGGATTCATGTTGTATATTCTCATATAATTTTTGTACATTTTTAACACAAAAAAAGTTGCGGACTGCAGCTTTAAGAGACATGATCACTTATATGGTCAACAGGTTTAATTTAGGCTTTTATTCACATATAAAGGGCATTTTTGTTGACTGCAAAGCTGTTCAAAATAAAACATCATGCAAGGATTAGTGTGTCACAGAAGTTATTCCTGCACTCAGCTCCTTAGCAGTTTTAGATGTTTTTTTTTGTTTGTTTTTTTGATTGTGCTGTTACAATGAGGGTGAGTAAATAATGATAGAATTTTGGCATTTGGGGGTGAACTATTCCTTTTAAGGAAAAAAAGTACAATTGTGCTGCCCTGTCTTAAATTGACTCTGCATTATACAGAATACCAAGTGAGATCCATTGCCAGCCACGTCAGACCTGATCGACAGAGTAAGTGTCTTTCATATTCATATTATTGTGCTGCCTTAAAGCATTTCTATTAGATTTCAGCTTGACTCCATCCAGTACTCACAAGCTTTTCTTGACCTCTGATCTCTCACAGCTCTCTTATTCAGTGCAACATTTCGGAAGAAAATCGAAAAGCTGGCACGAGATATTTTGATCGACCCCATCCGTGTTGTCCAGGGTGACATAGGAGAGGTGCAGCCCTTGTTTCTTATACAAGAATTTGTGCTTAGTATTTAAATAAGTCTGTTTAAACTTGTTTTCTCATCCTCCCAGGCTAATGAAGATGTCACTCAGATAGTGGAGGTGCTGCTGTCTGGGAAAGAGAAGTGGGGTTGGCTGACGCGCAGGCTGGTGGAGTTTACCTCCGCTGGCTCAGTGCTGGTCTTTGTCACTAAAAAGGCTAACTGCGAGGAGCTGGCTACAAATTTGAATCAGGAAGGTTATAGCCTGGGACTGCTCCATGGAGACATGGATCAGAGTGAGAGGAACAAAGTAATTGCTGACTTTAAGAAGAAGAATCTGCCCATATTGGTAGCTACTGATGTTGCTGGTTAGTGTTACTTATTTCTGCATCTGTTCAGGGAACTATTTCAGTTTGTGTACTTTTTCCCTTTATTATAAATATGTTTTCATTCAAATTAATTTTCTCTTTAATTTCTCAGCTCGTGGGTTGGATATTCCATCTATCCGTACAGTCGTGAACTACGACGTAGCACGAGACATTGACACACACACACATCGAATTGGTAGAACAGGTCGTGCAGGAGAGAAAGGTGTAGCTTACACCCTGCTCACCACTAAAGACACTTCATTTGCTGGTGACCTGGTTCGCAATTTAGAGGGAGCCAATCAGAGTGTTTCAAAGGACCTGATGGACCTGGCAATGCAGGTAAAACAACATCCTGTGCACAATATACATTTTTCATAGTGCATGTTTCACTGCTTTTTTCACTAACTTTGCATTTACTGTTTTTTTTTTTCCTTTACTTCTTCTTTAGAATCCCTGGTTCAGGAAATCCCGCTTTAAGGGTGGGAAAGGGAAGAAGATAAATATTGGAGGTGGAGGCCTGGGTTACAGGGAGAGACCTGGCCTTGGATCTGAATCCACTGTTAGTTTGACAATATTATGTAATTTATTTAAAAAATATTTATCACAGTTAGTGTTTATTAACCCCATGATTTTCCATAGGGCCTAGTTATTCATGTGTTTGTAATTACAAGCAGGAACCAGAGCTAATTCATTGTTAATGCATTTATTGTTACATCTTACATCAGGAGCGCAGTAGTAGTAGTGGTGGTGCTGCTCTCGGTAACTATGAGGCCTACAAACCCTCAACTGGAGCCATGGGAGACCGTATGTCTGCCCTGAAGCAAGCATTTCAGGTAAAACAAACAAAAAAAAAAAAACACTCTTTGCCCCTTTTTTCAGTATATCAAGTATCAGTATACCATTTTTTCAGTATACCATTTTTTCAGTATACCATTTTTCTTTGCCATCATGTTTTTCAGTATAGATATTGTTGGATGTATCATTCTATGGAGTTTGTTAAACATGCTCTTGCATTCCTTCAGGCTCAGTATAAAAACCACTTTGTGGCGGCATCTGGTGTTCCACCTAAACTTACCACAAAGTCCAGCAGCTCTTCTGGGTGGACCAGTGCAGGAAGTCTAAGCTCTTTGCCTTCAGGAGCACCTGAGGGGCCTGACAGACCCCACCTGCCCTACTCGCCAACGTCCTCTTCCTCATTTTCCTCCATGGCGCCGCCCCCTGCCCTCAGCTCAGGCACCAAAATGAGTGGCTTCAGTAGCGCGGGCTCCCTGAGCTCAGTTTCAGACTCTTACTCTAGCTCTTCTTCAAAAGAGGGGTCCCGTAGCGATAGGAATGCTGACGACAGGGGTCGTCATGGAGATAGTCATTATCGTCATGGTGATAGGCATAGTGGGGTAGACCGTGATCGCTACGGGGAAAGGGACCGCTACAGTGACAGAGATCGTCATGGCGATAGCCGAAACGGTGAAGGGAGCCATAGGGACAGAGAGGGACGGTCAGAACGAGATGGGGGTGAAAGGTCAGGGACTCATAAGGACAGCTTTGCAGTTCCTGATCCCCCCAAACGTAAGAAAAGCAGATGGGATAATTAAAGTGTATAAGATAAAAGCAGTCAACTGTTCTTAAATCAGAACACACAGCTGACCCAGTCTCCCCAGCGGTGTCTTTATTTGTCTATTTGTTTGTTTAAATAAATCCATCCCAGACCGACTGTTTCAGTCATTTAGAGCTGTGAATTGGCAAGATGAGTAACCAAATGCATCTTGAGCCCAAGCGTTGTGTTAAAGTAGATACTTGTTCAGTGGCAGACAAGTTGTTTCTTTCTGAAGAGACTAATAGGATGAGAAAATGTTGACTCTGACTGTGTAACATGAAAAATATTCTGATTTCAAGTAGTTGATTACTTTACTGTGTGCTGATTCACAGATATTTGTGAAATATATTTTTTCTTTAAGACTCAGCAGTGTGTTTTAAAGTGTGCTATGTCATGTTTCATCTTTTTTTTTTTAAGTTCTTAAATGTCCATTAATGAGCTTGTCTTTTGTTCATACCTGTTGATATTTTAAATTCAGTTTTAGTAGACTCTTCAGATTGTGTTTTGGTGCTGACTAGCATATAGTATAGTTCAAGAAGGAATGACGTCTACAATAAATCCACACACACAGTCTGATCAACCTAATTGTAATAGTTGTAATGGGGAGAAAAACATATCAGTGAATCTATAATAAAATGTTTGATCTTGTATTCCTTTGATTCTGAACTAAACTGCTCAATTTCAGTCCCTTGAAGATTGTTGATGTGAGTGAAGAATGTTTTTTACAATCTAAACCTGACTATAAACATACTAATCTTTATTATCTTGGATACTGTAGTGTACAATTCTGTATGTGGCTATGTTTCTGAATCAATAAAAGAGGAGGATGCAAAGGATGTTTGTCATGTCTGTCATTTTGATATTTAAAATAAGCAATTTTTTGGTTAAGCTACTAATACAACATGCCCGTATATGGTACTAAATTTTACTCTGGTTAATAAATAATCAATGACTTTCACCTGTGACATACTGATTGAGTAAATTGGCAGGTGCAAAGACAAATCATGCTTGTTGAGTGAGGTGGAGCCATGCTGATTTACATTGTATAAATGTGAATGGCAGCACCCTAATGTATCACTGAAACAAGCTTAGCAATAATGGGGTTTTGGCAGGTTGGATTTGGATTGGTGTTTGTTCTTGCACTTGGATTTTCTGAAGCACAATGGAGAGCAAGAGCAGCACATAATCCAACCAAGCTTAGGCCAAGGGCATTAGCTCAAGTTTTTCAACAGGCTGATTCTAGGAAGTCTTTGGTTCCCAATAATCCTGTATTTGCACCACAAAGGTTTCCTGCTCAGTTTCCTGTCCAGACACCAGCCATGACCGACTTTGGAAAGCCTTCTCAAGATCTCTTGGGTGTTCAGTCAAAAGAGCTGTTGCAGGGTCCAGTGGCAAAACTGACGTGGAGCTTTCCAAGTCTACCAGAGGAACCACAGCAGCCAGACATTCCCTTCGAGCTGCCGCATCCTATCCCTCCCAACAGTGTAGCGGCTCAGTGTGGAGAGAATTCAGTATATGTGGAAGTGAAGGAGGACTTCTTTGGGACGGGGCACCCACTGTTGTCTTCTGCTTTTATACTTGGAGGCTGTGCTGCAACTGGAGAGGATCCTTCTGCTCAAGTGCTCATTTTTGAGTCTGAACTGCATGGATGTGGCAGCACATCAACAGTAGGGCTCTATTTTGATGTTATCATAGGTATTTTGAACTGTCCCTGTGAGTAATGATCTTTCTTTTTAGGTGACTGAGGATGAGCTTGTCTATACATTTAACCTCATCTACACTCCACAAGAGGCTTCCTATGGTGTTCCTATTGTCAGGAGCAGTGGTGCGGTGGTTAGTATTGAGTGTCACTATCCAAGGTGGGGACTAGTTTAATTCAGGCTCACTGGATGTGCTAATCCCACCATTTATGGACATAAGATGACTGCTTGTTTAACTCCTACAGAATGCATAATGTGAGCAGCAATGCCTTGATGCCCACTTGGATCCCACACGCCTCAACTAAAGTTGCAGAGGAAGTCTTTGTCCTGTCCCTCAAGCTCATGACTGGTTGGTGTAGTCCAAACATGTTTATCATACCTGTGCTTGTGAACCTGTGCTAAGACTTTCTTTTCAGATGACTGGACTTTTGAGAGGCCTTCTAACCAGTACTTCCTGGGTGACATCATAAATCTTGAAGCATCAGTGCATGTGTACAACCATGTTCCCGTCCGTGTGTTTGTGGACAGCTGTGTGGCTACTGCGGTCCCTGATGTCACTTCTGTCCCCAGATACTCCTTCGTTGAGAATAATGGGTAAGCTGTGCTAACATGTTTCCCACCAGAAGTGTTGTAGGATGTCTAACTGTGTATTGTCCCAGGTGCCTAGTTGATGCTAAGCTCACAGGCTCCAGGTCTCACTTTATGCCCCGGACTCAAATTGACAAGCTCCGGTTTCAGCTGGATGCGTTCAGGTTCCAGCAATCAGACCGTGGACTGGTATGTATGTATGTATGTATGTATGTATGTTGTAGTTGTGCAGCTCCTTGTATGAATTGCTAGCATGGTGCACAAACAATGTCTTTGTAGGTCTACATTACTTGCATTGTGAAGGTGGCTGCAGCATCTGCTCCGACAGGACCCGAACAGAAAGCTTGTTCTTTCTCTCCTAATGGGTATGTTGCCCACTAGATCAGCGTACAGGTAAATTGGCAGTTGTAAACTTTAATTGAGGGTTTGTCTTGTCAGTTGGGTATCAGCAGATGATTCTGACCAGGTGTGTGGCTGCTGTGACTCCACTTGTGGCATCAGAAGTGCAAGTGATCAGCTGCTTACAGGTATGGACTAACACTGATAACTTGTTGTCATACACCACTTTGGTTCTCATTACTCATTTGTTCTTCAGGTCTACAATGGGAAAAGGCATCTGTTGGCCCCATCAATGTTAAGAAATATGGCTATGGCCAAAAATAACTGGAAATGCCATGTGATATTTGGTGACTTAATAAAAAAAAAAAAATGGTCTTAATAGGCTTGTGAATTCTTTACTTGCACAAACACGGCTTCAATTACACTTTTTTTTTTTTTTTTTTTTTTTTTTTTTTTTTTTTTAAATCCAGTTTGTGGCTTCACTGCTGTTCAGATGTGCCACAAGGCCTTTAGTACTGACTAGTGTGGAGATGTTTTTCTAGTCATTTAAGCTAGGCCTGTGACAACACTAAAGGGGAATTTCAATGGCTTTAACGATGTATCAAAGTTTAGATTGACTGACCAGCTATTCATGTGTTTACTATTACTCTGGTTCTAGTTTGTAATTACATCTTGCATCAGGAGCACAGTGGTGGTGCTGCTCTTGGTAACTATGAGCCAGGGGAGACTATGCGTTCCATTCAGAAGGGCTCATCCCTAATCCCTTCAGAGTGAGCTACAAAAAAGAGATGTGGGTTTGTGGGGGTGTGTTTTTTTTTTTTTTTTTTTTTTTTTTTTGGAACTCACTTCTGCACCTTAAAACAATCAAGGGGGTGTCTGTCGCACATTTTATATGCTGGTTGACCCCCCCCCCCCCAAAAAAAAAACATGCTCTGAATGAGTTGATTTGTGCAGGCAGTGTCTTTTTAATGTTAGTCTACTTATTTTTGGTTTATCACACCATATGTATTTGAATGAAAAGGTAGCTGTGAAGAACTGTTTTGACCATAATGTAACTTGTATAAATATTATAGTAATATAGAAAAATATAATACATTCTTAGGTAAAATTAAACTCTAAGCCTCCTTTACCCATTCTGTGACACCAAACAACTTCCCTGTGCAAAGGATCATGGGGGCCTGAAGTGTCCATCAGTTGTACCCTTCTAAATCCTTCATTCACAAGGGCCCTTTGAAGTGGCCAGTTTTGAGCACTTCGGTTTGGAACTAATCTTCAATATGGTGGCCATGATTGTTTTCACTCTGATATGCCCTTTGGAGTGTGATGTATCCCATTTGTAACATACTGCATGTGTTTGCCTTGGAGCAAGTGTTTCAGGCTAAAAACACCCTCAAGTTATTCAGTATAGAAATAGTTGGGGGTATCAATCTATAGAGTTTGTTAAACATGCTCTTGCATTCCTTCAGGCTCAGTATAAAAAGTGCAGTGCAGGAAGTCTAAAGCCCAGAACATACCAAGCCAACAGCTGGCTGTCGGGCAGTTTTTGTTGGTCGGCTGACTAAGTTTTCTCTGTGTGTTCCGCATCGTCGGCTGAAGTTGGTCCTCGTCTGCTTTTTTTTTTGGACGATTCGACATGTTGAATCACCGTCTGAGCTCATCGGTCAGTCGGGCCATCTGATCATTCTGATTAGATGATCAGCTACTGCCACCTGCTGATAAGGAAAGACATTTCTTTTTTACGCAGGTGCAGAGCGGACGTGCTACTTGGTTGTCAGGTGTCGAGTGTCGGTTTGGTGTGTCGACAACTTTGTACCCAGACGTTACTGACGTGAGCCAACCCTGCAGTCATTTATAAAAGCTACTTAAATACCCTAATTAAACTAAGGCATAGTCCTGGTTTAGTCTAATCCTTGTCTGTGAAATTGGGCCATACTCTAGCTCTTCTTCAAAAGAGGGATCCCGTAGCGATAGGAATGCTGACAACAGGGGTTGTCATGAAGATAGTCATTATTATCATGGTGATAGGCATAGTGGGGTAGACTGTGATCACTACGGGAAAGGGACCGCTATAGTGACAGAGATCGTCATGGCGATAGCCGAAACGGTGAAGGGAGCCATAGGGACAGAGAGGGATGGTCAGAACAAGATGGGGGTGAAAGGTCAGGGACAGCTCATAAGGACAGCTTTGCAGTTCCTGATCCCCCCTAACCTAAGAAAAGCAGATGGGACAATTAAAGTGAATAAGATAAAAGCCGTCAACTGTTCTTAAATCAGAACACACAGCTGACCAGTCTCCCCAGCGGTATCTTTATTTGTCTATTTGTTTGTTGGTTTGTATAAATAAATCCATCCCAGACCGACTGTTTCAGTCATTTAGAGCTGTGAATTGGCAAGATGAGTAACCAAATGCATCTTGAGCCCAAGTGTTCTGTTAAAGTAGATACTTGCTCAGTGGCAGACAAGTTGTTTCTTTCTGAAGAGACTAATAGGATGAGAAAATGTTGACTCTGACTGTGTAACATGAAAAATATTCTGATTTCAAGTTGAAAAATAATCTGATTTCAAGTATTTCAATACTTTACTGTGTGCTGATTCACAGATATTTGTGAATTATATACTTTCTTTAAGACTCTGCACACTTTAAAACACAGCTATGTCATGTTTCAAACATCTTTTTAAAAGTTCTTATATGTGCATAAATAAGCTTGTCTTTTGTTCATACCTGTTAAAATTTTAAATTAAATTTTTCATAGACAATTCAGATTATTGTCTTTTGGTGCTGACTAGCATATAGTAAAGACTTAAAGGTTGTTTGTCATGTCTGTCATTTAGATATTCAAAATAAGCAATCATTTGGTTAAGCTACTAATACAACATGCCTGTATATGGTACTTCATTTTACTCTGATTAATAAAGAATCAATGATTTTCACCTGTGACATACTGATAAATTGTAAATTGGCAGGTGCAAAGACAAATCATGCTTGCTGAGTGAGGTGGAGCCATGCTGATTTACATCTGTATAAATGTGAATGGCAGCACCCTAATGTATCATTGAAACAAGCTTAGCAATAATGGGGTTTTGGCAGGTTGGATTTGGATTGGTGTTTGTTCTTGCACTTGGATTTTCTGAAGCACAATGGAGAGCAAGAGCAGCACATAATCGGAGTCCAACCAAGCTTAGGCCAAGGGCATTAGCTCAAGTTTTTCAACAGGCTGATTCTAGGAAGTCTTTGGTTCCCAATAATCCTGTATTTGCACCACAAAGGTTTCCTGCTCAGTTTCCTGTCCAGACACCAGCCATGACCGACTTTGGAAAGCCTTCTCAAGATCTTTTGGGTGTTCAGTCAAAAGAGCTGTTGCAGGGTCCAGTGGCAAAACTGACGTGGAGCTTTCCAAGTCTACCAGAGGAACCACAGCAGCCAGACATTCCCTTCGAGCTGCCGCATCCTATCCCTCCCAACAGTGTAGCGGCTCAGTGTGGAGAGAATTCAGTATATGTGGAAGTGAAGGAGGACTTCTTTGGGACGGGGCACCCACTGTTGTCTTCTGCTTTTACACTGGGAGGCTGTGCTGCAACTGGAGAGGATCCTTCTGCTCAAGTGCTCATTTTTGAGTCTGAACTGCATGGATGTGGCAGCATATCAACAGTAGGGCTCTATTTTGATGTTATCATAGGTATTTTGAACTGTCCCTGTGAGTGATGTTTGTTCTTTTTAGGTGACTGAGGATGAGCTTGTCTATACGTTTAACCTAATCTACACTCCACAAGAGGCTTCCTATGGTGTTCCTATTGTCAGGAGCAGTGGTGCGGTGGTTGGTATTGAGTGTCACTATCCAAGGTGAGGACTAGTTTAATTCAGGCTCACTGGATGTGCTAATCCCACCATTTATGGACATAAGATGACTGCTTGTTTAACTCCTACAGAATGCATAATGTGAGCAGCAATGCCTTGATGCCCACTTGGATCCCACACGCCTCCACTAAAGTTGCAGAGGAAGTCTTTGTCCTGTCCCTCAAGTTCATGACTGGTTGGCGTAGTCCAAACACGTTTGTATCATGCCTGTGCTTGTGAACCTGTTAAGACTCTTTCTTTGCAGATGACTGGACTTTTGAGAGGCCTTCTAACCAGTACTTCCTGGGCGACATCATAAATCTTGAAGCATCAGTGCGTGTGTACAACCATGTTCCCGTCCGTGTGTTTGTGGACAGCTGTGTGGCTACTGCGGCCCCTGATGTCACTTCTGTCCCCAGATACTCCTTCATTGAGAATAATGGGTAAGCTGTGCAACATGTTTCCCACCAGAAGTGTTGTAGGATGTCTAACTGTGTATTGTCCCAGGTGCCTAGTTGATGCTAAGCTCACAGGCTCCAGGTCTCACTTTATGCCCCGGACTCAAATTGACAAGCTCTGGTTTCAGCTGGATGCGTTCAGGTTCCAGCAATCAGACAGTGGACTGGTATGTATGTATGTTGTAGTTGTGCAGCTCCTTGTATGAATTGCTAGCATGGTGCACAAACAATTTGTCTTTGTAGGTCTACATTACTTGCATTGTGAAGGTGGCTGCAGCATCTGCTCCGACAGCACCCGAACAGAAAGCTTGTTCATTCTCTCCTAATGGGTATGTTGCCCACTAGATCAGTGTACAGGTAAATTGGCAGTTGTAAATTTTAATTGAGGGTTTGTCTTGTCAGTTGGGTGTCAGCAGATGATTCTGACCAGGTGTGTGGCTGCTGTGACTCCACTTGTGGCATCAGAAGTGCAAGTGATCAGCTGCTTACAGGTATGGACTAACACTGATAACTTGTTGTCATACACCACTTTGGTTCTCACTACTCATTTGTTCCTCAGGTCTACAATGGGAAAAGGCATCTGTTGGCCCCATCAATGTTAAGGAATATGGCTATGGCCAAAAATAACTGGAAGTGCCATGTGACTTTTGGTGACTTAATAAAAAAAAGTGGTCTTAATAGGCTTGTGACTTGTCTTTACTTGCACAAACACTTTGCTTAATTTCTGTCCAGTTTATGTGGCTTCACTGCTGTTCAGATATGTACCACAAGCCCTTTACTACTGGCTAGTGTGGACAAGTTTTGCTTGGCCTGTGACAACACTAAACAGCATTTCAATGGCTGTCATATGCTTACTGGAGTTTTTTTTTTTTTTTTTTTTTTTTTTCCCTCCTCTCTCTCCCCTCCTCCTGTCATCTGGGGGTTTTTGGAGCCTTAACATACTCAAACTCTTGGAAACTGGCGCACATGTTGGAGTTTGTGGCCATTAGGAGGCCGAAAAGGATGACCTGGGTGTGGCAGGGGGGGCTATATATCAAACACGCTTGCATGTATTTGAAAACTTGGTACACAGACCTCACTGGGCCTAACAACTTTCATGCTCTAAGTTATACACCAGCTCAGCAGGAAGTCTGCTATTATGGATTGCCTGAAAAACACATGCTGTAGAATTTGATATGCTCCTTGGCAACAGATTTATGGCGAGAAGGGAAACGAAGTGTTATAACCTGCTTTTTTTTTTTTATGAAACTTAAGCTGTGTTTATTGGAGGCCAATCACATGGCTGTGACTCCTGTCATCTCTGTCGGTGTCCCTCTCTGTACTTGTTTTGACTATACTTGTGAGGACCAAATGTCCTCACTTATTTTGTGGAATACTTTCACAACACTAGTGAGGTCATTGGCTGGTCCTCACTACTGTAAAAGGCTTATAAATCAGCCAAAATGTTTTCATCTAGTGCTGGTTATGTTTCTGTGATGGGTAGGTTTAGGAGTAGGGGTTGGGTTAGATGATGGAAAATATCATTGACCTGATATAAAATCAATGGAAGTCTATGCAATTTCCTCACTAAGATAGCAATACAAACCTGTGTTTACCCATTTTTTTTGATGAACTTATAGAAATATTGAACTGCAAATAACTTCACACTCATTTGAAATTGAACCATGACATATCACTATTTAGACAGGACTACTTTTCAAATGTCAGTTGAGTTACAATATTATTACCAACATCTTTGATTTTATGTTCTGATTCATTTAAAACTTAAATCTTTTTTTGTTTTTACAGAGGAGAGTCAAGTCAAATTTATTTATATAGCGCTTTTTACAATTGGTAATTGTTTCAAAGCAGCTTTACATATTAGAAGCACAGAAAAAGAGAAGTGGTTAAAAATAAGCTGTACAAGCAAGCATGGTAATATGTAACATATACAAGATGGTGCTACATTAAGCCAATGTCGGCTGACTCCCAGGGGTGGAAAAAAACCCCTAGGAGAAAAACCCAGCGTGCTAACACTGGGAAAAAAAGTCCTAGGAGGGAAAAAACCCCTTGGAAGATATATATAATATATGTAAATGGATATGGAGATCAAAATCTGAATTATACATTTTTATTATGTGAGAGTGTGTTTTTTAGACATGGGAATTATAGATAGTTGTATGCTGTGTTTGCAAACATCATGTACAATGCATGTCTTTAAATTAATTATTTATTGATATAATTAAAATTGATTAAAAATCAATATTTAAGTAAATTTCACTTGATTTTATAAATGTGGCTGTTTAAAATATACTTGCATAAGTGAAACATTTTGACATGTACCTTACTATTACCTGAGACTGATATTAAAATTGTCTTTGTAGGTTCTGTGATTTGGCTCTATTTATTAATTTTATTTTATTTATTTTTTTCGTTGTATACCACACATATTGAAATTAAAAGAAAGCATACTTTTGGAGCATAAGACTGGTGCACAAATAATAGTTCAGGGTGGTTAAAAAACACATCAAGAGAAGTGTTAGAATAATACAACATCAGCAATCACAGACATTCGCATTAGACTGGATTAGATTTCTCAGAGCACAGTGGATTTTGAGCAAATGACAGTATATAATTTGCTCTGGAATTTTTATAGAGGTTGTCTGAGAAAAACATAGACATGGCAGATTAGGATGATATTCTGCACTTATTTGGAATTGACCTATGACATTCTATGACATGAAATTTATCTAAATTTAAATAATATCATGGATGTGGCTGTTGTGGTTTGTGATCATATGGGCATCAGCTGCTGCAGTAAATGTGGTATTCAAATAACTTTGACATAGTCTTTTAATGTTTACCCATTTTAAATGCCTATTGCCCACTGTGCACAGTTGCCCTGAAGCCACCGGGTTAGCGGTGCCACCGGGCTTGGGCCCGCCATCACTGCTTGCAGCTATATTTAATTATTTATTTATTTTTAAATGATGTGTCAAAGTTTATTAGTTTTTTTTTTAAAGTTTAGGTTTTGATAGGACTGCTGACCAGTTCTTGTGTTTACAATTACAAACTGGAACCAGAGTAATACATTTATTACATCTTACATCAAGAGCACAGTGGTGGTGCTGCTCTTGGTAACTATGAGCCTGGGGAGACCATGCATTCCATTCAGAAGGGCTCATCCCTATTCCCTAATCCCTTCAGAGGGTAAATCCTTCAGAGTGAGCTACAGAGGGATGTAGGTTTTTTTTTTTTGGAACACACTTCTGCACACTTCTTCTTAGGGAAACAATCAAGGGGGTGTCTCTGTCACACATTTTGTACGCTGGTTGTACCACCCCCCCCCCCCCCCCCAAATAAAACATGCTCTGAATGATAAGTTGATTGTGCAGGCTGCGCCTTTTTTAATGCTAGTTTACTTATTTTTTGTTTATCACACCATATTGTTTTATTTGAAACATTTGAATGAAAAAATAGCTGTAAAGGACTATGTCATTTTGACCATAATATACCAAATGTAACTAATATAGAAACATATAATACAATTATAGGTAAAATTGAACTCTGAGCCTCCTTTACCCATTCTGTGATGCCAAACAACTTCCCTGTGCGAAGGATCATGGGTGCCCAAAGTGTCCATCAGTTGTACCCTTAGAAATCCTTTGTTCCGAAGGGCCCTTTGAAGTGGCCGGTTTTGAGCACTTCAGTTTGGAACGACCCTTCAATATGGTGGCCATGATTGTTTTTACTCTGAAGTGTCCTTCGAGTGTGATATATTGTAGTATGAGGTTCTATACGGTAACATATTGCATTAACCAGGTGTGGAACTGATTTCACGAGTTCACATTTACATATAATTAAGTACAGTAAGGGTTATGCATATTTGGCGTGCTGTCCGGGGGGAGGGCTCCGAGCTCGGAAATTTTCGCCCGAACCCAGAGTACTCCCCCCCCCTTCGTTGAGATAGAAGTAGATAGAACTGAAGTGAGGAGAAGGGGTGGAGGAGGGATGCTGATGAACTGTCAGACGAACAGAGGTAAGTCTGCTGTATTTATACCTCTTGTCCTGATTGCATTGATTAACTGAATGCTCTCCACCTGAGCTAGTTAGGTTAATTATCTGCACCTGTTCCTCCCGAACCTTGTTTAATAAAACATCATTTCACGAGTTCACATTTACATATAATTAAGTACAGTAAGGGTTATGCATATTTGGCGTGCTGTCCGGGGGGAGGGCTCCGAGCTCGGAAATTTTGGCCCGAACCCAGAGTACTCCCCCAGATGCAAAAGAGCAAAGGACAGCCGCTAGACCAAATAGCCCCCCCAAAGCCTTAAGATTGGCGAGCTGGCGTTTCGAGAAGCCTGGTTGTTGAACCAAGAGGGCCCATGTTGTCTCTGATGGGGGCAGCTGCAGCGCCGGGCCTTGATGGACGTTGTTAACTGATGGACGGAGGGAGGAGTGGTGAGGTTCAACAACCGGCCTAAATGGCCTATAGAGCCTCCAACGGGAGCGGCTTGTGGAATCGGGTGAACAGGCCCTGTTGGCCGCCTGCGGATGAAATAGTTTCGAATGCACGGCAATACTCAACTGGGAGGGTTAACGTTGCATCCGCTGGGAGATCAATACTCGCTGGATGGATAAAGAAAAGCATATTTTCACCTGGGAGGGTTAACGTTACATCCGCTGGGAGATCAATACTCGCTGGATGGATAAAGAAAAGCATATTTTCACCGGGGAGGGTTAACGTTACATCAGCTGGGAGATCAATACTCGCTGGATGGATAAAGAAAAGCATATTTTCACCTGGGAGGGTTAGCGTTACATCCGCTGGGAGATCAATACTCGCTGGATGGAGAAAGAAAAGCATATTTTCACCTGGGAGGGTTAACGTTGCATCCGCTGGGAGATCAATACTCGCTGGATGGAGAAAGAAAAGCATATTTTCACCTGGGAGGGTTAACGTTGCATCCGCTGGGAGATCAATACTCGCTGGATGGAGAAAGAAAAGCATATTTTCACCTGGGAGGGTTAACGTTGCATCCGCTGGGAGATCAATACTCGCTGGATGGAGAAAGAAAAGCATATTTTCACCTGGGAGGGTTAACGTTGCATCCGCTGGGAGATCAATACTCGCTGGATGGAGAAAGGTTTTTTTTTTTTTTTTTTTTTTTTAACCAATGAGGGTTTGATGGGCTTTTTTGATGTGGAACTGGTTGGTTCTGATGTAACTTTGGAAGGCGTCCGATGACCATCTTCCAAGAGCTTGGATCTGCTGCTGGGAGAGGCCTTTTTGGGCTGCCGAGGTTGCTGCCCCAATGCGGAAAGAGTGGCTGGAGTAGTTTTTTGCTGGGATGCCTGACTGTTGAAGAACGGATTTGAGGTGCTTTTGGAACCAAAAGCGAGAGACAGGTTTGTTGGAGTCGTCTATGAAAAGGAGTTCGTAGGGGGATTTAGCCTGAGAGCTTCTTAGTTGGAGGTACGCGAAAATGGACTGGAATGGTTGGATTGGTGAGGAAATGTTGAAAATATAGATGAAGTGTCCTTTTTTTAGCTTGATCTGTCTTGCTTTGTTTAATTAAATATGAGATTGTATCGTTATCGAGAACAGACAAGTCTGCAATGGTGGGGTGGATTTTTGGATCGAATTTGGAAGTGATTGTGAGTTCCGAGCATCTTAGAAAACCAAAGAAGGCCAGAATAAACATAGCGTCAAGTGTGCGGGCGGTATTGAGAGGCTGGTAGCCTGAGCGGAGGGTATTGATGCATTTTGTGAGAATGTCTAGTGTTATGGGTTGTCTGGGGTCGGGACGGGTGGGCTGGGAACGTTGAATCCCTTTGATTAGGAGAGAGGTTTGTGAATTATTAATCTCAGTGGAGGGAGTGCCAAACATCAATTTGTGAAAAAATTGGATGCCGCTCAAGTAGCCTTTGATAGACCCGACTTGGAACCCTTTGACAATGTTGAGATATGAGATGAAAGAGGTGATTGAGAGGAGAGAGAAATCGGGAAACGGCGTGTTATATGACAAATGGAATGCTTTAAAACATCTCCAAGCTGTCACATAGGATTGCAGTGTCCTCGGGGAGACTGCTTGGAGGATTGTGTCGAGCGACGCGTCAAGGAGGGGTTTTAACGGGTGGGTTACGGGAATATGAGTTCTGAAAAGTGAGGTACTGGAGTTGGAAATTGGTCTGCCTCTGGAGCCAGCATCCTGAATTTCTGAAACAGAAAGCGAGACAGAGAGTCAGCAATTTTGTTTTCTGACCCGGGCACATGTTTAGCGATTATGATAAATTGGTCACATGCTGAGATCCAGATTAGACGTCTTAAAAAAGGCATCAAAGCGAGTGAATTGGAACGGCCTTTATTAATGCACTGGACTGTTGCTTCGTTGTCACAATGCACTAAAATACTGTTAGCCGTCCATTCTTTCCCCCACAGGAAGGCTGCTACTACGAGAGGATAGAGCTCAAATAGCGCTGAGGACTGTGGTATGTCCTGAAATTGAGGGGGCCATGGTGACGCGAACCAGCGTCCTTGGTAAAAACCTCCAAAGCCTATTGAGGGGGCTGCATCTGTGAACAGCTGGATATCCACAGGGGAAGAGACGAGATTATTATAGAAAAAAGATAGGCCATTCCACTGTTTAAGAAATGTTATCCATAACCTGATTTCATCGCGGCACGCCTGTGTTAAGGAAATTAAGTCCTCTAGCGCGTGAGCCGAGGAGGCGAGTGAGAGGAGATGCGCGATGAACGGGCGGCCTTGTGGGATGATGCGCATGGCGAAGTTTAAGTGGCCGAGCAGGGACAGGAGTTCGCGTTTTGAACAATTTGAACTGTCTAGAAGGGTAGAAGAGACGAGGATTATCCTATCGATTTTTTCCTTGGGCAGGGAAGCTTGGTATTTGACTGAATCCAAATTAATTCCAAGGAATTCGATGGATGTGGCGGGACCCATTGTTTTTTCCTGGGCGATGGGAATTCCGAGCTCAGAAAAAACGTTTTGAACCGTAAGGATATGGGCCGCTGGAATGGCGTTGGGGGGCGAAATGATTAAAAAATCGTCTAGCAGGTGAATGAGGTGAGGAATTGCGTAATTGTTCGACAGAATCCAGCAGACCGCTTCTGATAACATGTCGAAAATTTTGGGGCTGCTTTTGCATCCAAACGTTAAGCGAACAGCGAAATAGAATTTCTCGTGCCAGCGCACCCCGAATAAGTGCCATGAATCAGGATGAATGGGCATCACTTTAAAAGCAGACGTGATGTCGATTTTTGCGAGCCAAGCACCCCGACCTACGATTTTTATCATTTCGATTGCATGATCTATATCATGGTATTTGAGAGAGAACTCGTCGAGTGGAATCAAGCTATTTATGCTTGGGAACAGGGAATTATGTGGAGCTGAGAGATCGATTATGAGGCGTTTCTTACCTGAAAATTTTCTCGTAGCCACTCCAATAGGGCTGATGCGAAAAATGTTGAATGGAGGGTTGTCAAAAGGGCCGATCATGAAACCTGACTCGACTTCTTTTCTAATCAGGTTGTTTACGGTGTCAGGCTCAGCGAGAGCAGATTGGAGATTATTACAGATGATGTTTTGGGAAAGCGTGCTTTCCACGCTAGGATTAAAACCATGTTTGAGACCAGATAGCAGATAATCAGTGAATTCGGCGCCCGGGTGGTTCGCAAGTTCAAAAGATAGGCGAGAAATATTCACAGGAGTCGATAAGTAATTTTTTGGTTTTTTATTATCCGCTTTAGACACGGGACATACAGGACGGGCATGAGCACCGCCACAAAAATTGCAGATGTGCAAATACCGACATCTTTGTCTGGTGCATATGCCAATATTAAAGTTATTGCAGGGCTGTCTGTTATCTGAAGATGATGTTCTGCGTCTGAAGTCAGAGTTGTATGGGTTGATGGTTGCTGGTCTTGGAACATAGCTGGTGGATTTGACGGAGGCTGTGTCTGGGCAATGTGGAATGGAAGGGTTAATCTGTGGGCATGCGAACAGTAGAATGAGCTACTGACCTGCATACAGCGCATGAAACATTCCTGCAGCCGAGGAAAACTCTGCTGTGCAGGTCAGGGTCGAGTGCACCCCAGTAAGGGCACTGGTTCCACTGGGCGACCCTGACCGCGCATTTAGCAGAGAAGAGCTTGTGGTAGGTGTAGAAATGACTTCCCCCATAGGACAACGCGAGCTCAGCCATGAGCGATAGGTAGTCATTCATTTCGCGTCGCCTATGGGGGAATGCTGAACAAATAATTTCTGTGAAACGGCTGAAAGCAATAGCAAATTCAGAGAAAGAAAGTAAACGTGATGTATGAATGTTTTGGTTTTTTAACGTGACAGAAAAATCCCCGCAGTCTATCTGGCGGTTAGAGTCACCTACTGGAAGCTGAGAAAGAAGGTTAGCCAGATCTATGTCCGCACCTGCCAAGATCTGTGCTCGGATGTTGTGGGCCACTGGAGGTGGTTCTGCGGCGACTGCGTTTGATGGGACGGGCATCGGAGTTGCTGTGAACAGAGAATATTGTGATTTAGAATGTAGAAGAAGATTGTAGGGGAGAGAAGCCGGGGCTGCGACTGTTGGCGGAGGCAGCCTCACGCTTGAGTCGGCCTGTGGGGCTTGAGGAGGAAATTGGAGAGAAGAAAAAGAGGGAAATTGAGGGAAAGACTGAGATGTGTAGGCCTGCGATGCAAGCGGAGGCAGCCTCACGCTTGCTTGTGCTGCTGGAGCTGCAGGCCACTGAAAAAGGGGGGGGTTTGCGGCAATCGCAGGAAGGTGATGAGATGCTTGAGCCGTTAACGGAGGCAATCTCACGCTGGCATCAACTACGGGAGCTAAAGGCCACTGCAAAGGAAAGGGGTTAGAAACAGTAGGAGGACAAAACTGCGAGGCTGAAAGAGGGCCGGCGGGCCCGGCTGCGTGTACGTTGGCGGGAAGAGCCGCGGTGAAATGCTGCTCCGAAGAGGGAGGTGCACAATGCCTTGATGCTGCGGAATCTGGGACGCGGCCCAGGCTCGCTGAAGGCCCGGCACCATGGCCCGACACACGCAGAGCGCCGGACCTTGTACGGGAGGGAGATGGTGGAGTTGGATGAGGCGATTTCTGGGCATCACGGGATTTAGTTTGCCTGTTGGATGCCTTGGAGGCTGGAGTGGACTTAGGTGAGAGGTTGGCTGATTGCAAGGTGACATACAGCTTGTATAAATCTGCCTTGGAACAGTTGTCCAGCTGTCGGAACAGTTACAACTTGACCCTGAATTGTCTTGAGAAGGCTGTTGTTCGAGTTTGAAAAACAAAACAAAAAACAACAAGAACTGCTCAAGTCAAACTTCAAAGGGGAAGAACAGCTGGATAGTGTGCAGGCTAAACAGAACAGTAATGTGAAATTAAAACAAGTGAGGCCACAATATGGACAGCTGGCAAGGAAATCACCTCAGGAAAGACCTAGAAAGCGGACATTGTGTTCAAGATGCGGAGACACAAATGGCCATAATCAGCTACCCTTAGCAAGCACAATACATGTACAAAACAGGTTATTTATATTGTTGACGGATTTTACATGCCACTGCTAGGCTGACCAGCAGTCACAGCACTTCAGCTGGTAGCCAGGTTGGATGATGTCAGCTTAACCTCCAAAGAAATAGAAAAGGAGTTTCCAAAACTCTTCAGTGGCTTAGGTAAAATGGAGGGTGAGTACAGCATTGTGCTAAAGCCTGTTTTTCTCTATCAACGCCCAGGCATATTTCCCTCCCTTTTTTACCAAAGGTGAAGGAAGAATTAAAGCAAATGGAACAGCAGGGGGTAATTTCAAAAGTGGCCAACTGAATGGTGTGCTCCCACGGTTGTGGTGCCAAAGTGTACAGGTAAAGTGAGAATTTGCACAGATCTCACTGAACTAAACAAGACTTCAGGAAGCAGGGGTTACACTCAGCGGCAAATATGAGTTTTCACAAACAAAAATCAAGTTCCTCGGACAGTTTGTTGAGGCATCAGGGGTGAGTGCAGATCCAGACAAGGTGGAGGCAGTTAAAGCCATGAAACAACCACATAATGTTAGTGAAATCCAACATGTGGGTCTTGGGGTCACATCAGCAAGAGGCTTCAAAAATATCAAAGAGGAACTGACAACACCCCCAGGTTTAGCACTGTATGATACAAACAAGGATACAGTTGTTTCTGCAGATGCCTCTTCATATGGGCTGGGAGCTGTTCTCCTTCAAGCAGACAATGTATGGAAACCTGTGGCGCATGCTTCAAGGGCTCTCAGTAATACGGAGCAGAGATATGCACTGATAGAGAAGGAGGTGATGGCATCCACATGGGCCTGTGATAGGTTTGCAGAGTTTCTCATTGAAAAAAGTTTCCACATCAAAACCGATCATAAACCTCTAGTTCCTCTGCTTAGTTCAAGGAAATTGGATGAACTCCCTCCCTCCATGAACTTCTGAGGTTTTCATACACTTTATCACATGTGGCTGGCAAAAACATTGTAACAGCACATGTGTTGTCTAGAGTGCCCATGAGCAGTACAGCAGAAGGGCTGTCCGAAGAAGACATCAATCTATATGCCGACTCTGTCATGGCAAGTCTTCCAGCTACACAACCAGGACATGGATTCCATACTCAAACAGCTAAAAAAGCTTTCCAGCCTTACTTGTGATTCAAAAGAGAACATTCTGTGCAGAACGGATTGTTATTGAATGGAATCAGGATTGTTATTCCAACGTCTCTCCGAGCTGAGATTCTGAAAAAAACTGCATGAGGGACACCTTGGCATAACAAAGTGTTGAGAGAGAGCTAAACAATCAGTTTGGTGGCCAGGTCTCAGTAAAGACCTCACAAAAATGATTGAGAACTGTGACACGTGCACGTGAGAGAACAAATTTCAAAGAAACAATACTGCTTACTGAATTTCCAACATGGCCATGGTCCATGGCCAAGTCATGGAATTCCCGAGGTGGTGCGCTCAGATAATGGGCCACAGTTTGCTTCAGAGTATTTCTGTGTGTTTTCACAGGACTGGGGTTTTGACCATGTGACGTTGAGTTCTCATTTTCTGAAGAGCAACGGAGAGGCGGAGCGAGCTGTGAGGAAAATCAAGAACCTCCTCAAAAAGTCAAAGGATCCCTACCTCGCACTTATGGCTTACCGAGCAGCCCCTCTTGCCAATGGGTACAGTCCTGCCGAGCTCCTCATGGGTAGGAAAATAAGAACACTAGTTCCTTGATTCCGTAACAGCTCGATCCAAAGTGTGTAGATTTGGAAAAGCTGAAAAAGATAGAACTAACCTACAGACAGAAACAGAAACAAAATTTCGACAAAAGGTACAAAGCACACAACATGACGCACTTTCAACTCTCACCAACTCCAAATGCTCCTGTGACATCTGTTCTTCCAGACTCAACAGAATCATTCATCTCCATGCTCTGTAAGTCCAACTATCACACCAGAAATTCAGAAGATATGCCAGCAGCTTCACCATGCAAGAAACGGTATCCTTCCAGGATTAGAGATCCTCCTCCTGGTTATCTAAAGGCCTTTCATTGTAGTTAGAGATGCCTCGGAGAAACACTGAGTGGTCAATGGGGCAGAATAATCCACACACTCAGTTGAAGGTTTTGTGTAGTCTACCCCATCCTTCTAGTCTAGAAGAATAATCATACAAAGCACGTTTTGCTATAATTTTGTTGTATGAAAAAAGAATTGTTGAACTGTTCAAAATAGTTATTTGGACTGCTTTGCATAAAAATGTTAATTGTCTAATAAGAAGAGAAATATTTCTTTAAAGTTTATTTTGCTCCCCTAAAGGAAAAAAAGAAAAAATCTTATTTGGAAAGGGGGATGTAGTATTAGGTTCCATACGGTAACATAATATTGCATTAACCAGGTGTGGAACTGATATTGAGTGTTACGGTACTGTGGGAGGTTGAATAAAAAAGTAATCAGAAGTTATGGCTGGCTGTTGCATCATCCTCCATTAGAAAGGTTGTTGTTGTACCTATTAAACAAAAGAACATATATCCCGTTTGGAACGCACCGCATATGTCTGTCTTGAAATAAGCAGTTCAGGTTAAAAAAAAAAAAAGATCTTTGCCACCCTTAAGTTTTTCATTATAGAAAAAGTTGGATGTACCACTCCATGGAGTTTGTTAAACATGATCTTGCATTCCTTCAGGCTCAGTATAAAAACCACTTTGTGGCGGCATCGGGTGTTCCACCTAAATTTACCACAAAGTCAAGCAGCTCTTCTGGGTGGACCAGTGCAGGAAGTCTAATGCCAAGTTTACACTACAGGACTTTAAACGTCGGCAGATCGCTGTGCTATTCAGAGTACATGACTTGCTGTGGAGTATTTGTGGTGTTCACACTATGTGACACTATGTAAATGATCTGCAACAGGAGGTTACACACTACACGAGCTGACAACAACTGTCACCCAATGACTGTATTTGAAAATGGCTGTTGGGAAGAAATTAGATTGAATTTTGAATTAAATTTAATAAAAATTAAAATAACATTATATTTAAAACATTCTGGCAGACCTCCCAGAGTTAAGGAGACCGTTATTTTAGAACATTTCCCTTTATTGTTTCCATGACAACACGTCATGCTTGTCACACGTGACACACTGCGGCCGCACTGTATGACAGATGTATTGCTCACCATGTCATCTGATATTCCCATTCTCAAATATGTGCAAGTGTTTTGTCATTTAAAAACCTAAATATTGACCTTGATCTTAATATATATAACGTGAATTCATCCATTTGTCCCGAAATACAAGTGGCCGGTGAACTGGGAGAACAATAGAGTGAGTGAGATCTGTTGTAAAGGACTTGATGTTGATATCCCTTAATGCATACTTGAGGCACCGATGAGACTCCGTGGGATGGTCCATTGAGTGATGGCACTGTCGTCAGGTATGCATCCCTTAATGCATACTTGAGGCTCCGATGAGACTCCGTGGGATGGTCAGTTGAGTGATAGCACCCTTTGGGTTGTCAAGTGGGCACCCTCCTTCCTTCCTTCCTGTTTCGCTGATAGGCCCACGACACCTCCAGAGGGTTCCAGCAGTGAATCCCAGCGTCCCAGGTTCACTCCCTAGGTGCCATCAACTCATTTGAAGACCCAAGCAGAGTCTTTTCTCTTCACCCATAGCCACTGGCTTCCCTTTTCCGCAGCCGCGGAGAGGTCTTTGACTGCCTGCCGATGGGCCTTTCCTCGCACTCCAATCTCCCTACAAACCCTCTGCAGCCTACTTCCACTGGACGTACCTTCACGTTCCAGCCTTGTTGCTGCGCATCGGGTTGCAAGTTCGGCGTACCTCAACCTTTTCCGTTCATAGGCCTCCTCCACTGCACCCTCCCAGGGCACGGTGAGCTCGATGATGTAGACAAGCTTGAGCGAGGCTGACCACAGAACAAGGTCTGGTCGCAGGTTGGTGGCTGCGATTCCAGCTGGGAAGCAGAGTTTCTTGTTCAAGTCTGCTAGCAGCTTCCAGTCCCGTGCTCTGCCCAGCTGACCAGTGTCTGATCTTATGGTGGTGAGGTTGGCTTGACCCTCACCCTCTCGAACAAATGGTGTTGGCTGCCACTGGGGTGATGGGGGAGGAAGGGCATTCACGCTTGTCTGTCAACTTTCCAACACTGCTGCAAGACACTTTAGCACCTGGTTGTGCCGCCAGGTGTAACAGCCTTGGGTGAGGCTGGTCTTGCATCCCACTAAGATGTGCTTCAGTGTTGCGAGACTTGGGCATAGAGGGCACGTGGGGTCTTCGGCATACCATTGGCTTAGGTTTGCAGGAGAAGGTAGGACATCGTAGGCAGCCCTGATGGTAAAGCTTGCCCTAAATGCCTCCATCTCTCACAGCTCTTTCCAGGAGATCTTCCTCTTCTCCACTACTTCCCATGTCATCCACTGCCCTTGCTTTGCCTGTGCCACAGCTTGAGCGCACCTTCTTGCTTCCTCCTCCCGACGTACCTCCTGGACCACCATCTTGCGTCTCTGAGGTGGAGAGGCCTTGCTCCACACTGGTGTACTGGCCCCAAGTCCAAGACCACTCCTCCCCTCCTGCACTTGGCTCACGATGTCCTTATGTCTGAGTGCTGCCTTAGCCTGCTCAGTTGCAGCCAACGGGGTCCACTTCCTCCCAGTGGCCAAGATGGGGGTAGCTTGGGCTACAAATGGATCGTTCGAATCCAGTAGCATCATCTCCAGTCTGACTTTGGCACACTTGTACTCCTCTACCAGACTGGAAATGGGCAGATGTAGCATCCCTTTGCCGTAAAGTCCAATACTGCTGAGGCACCTGGGAAGGCCAAGCCACTTCCTTACATATGAGCTGACCAGTCTCTCCAGCTTTTCCACCTTCGAGAGCAGGACTTCATAGAGGGTTAGTGGCCTCAGGAGACGTGGAAGTAGTCCATACTGCCTGTACCAGAGCTTCAGCTTGCCAGGGAGCAGGGTTCTGTCGATCTTTTCCAAGCCACTGGCTACCTCCTTCCTAAGCTGCTCTACTTGCTCTTTGTCTTTAAGGGACGCATCATACCACCGACCTAAGCTCTTCACTGGCTTCTCTGAGACAGTTGGGATGGGTTCCTCGCCGATGTGGAAGTGGTGGTCTGACACCTTCCCCTTTATGATGGAGATGCTTCTGGACTTGCTCGGCTTGATCTTCATGCGAGCCCGCTCAATGTTTTCCTGAAGCTTTCTTAATAACCGTGCAGTGCAAACCTTGGTCATGGTGAGAGTTGTGAGGTCATCCATGTATGCTCTGACCGGCGGCAGCCTCAGCCCAGATCTTATTCGCTGTCCGCCAACTGTCCATCTAGAGGCCCGAATGATGACCTCCATGGCCAGGGTGAAGGCCAGTGGGGAGATGGTGCAGCCCGCCATGATTCCCACTTCCAGGTGTTGCCAAGCAGTTGTGTACTCTGCTGTTGTCACACAGAGTTGGACGTCCTGAAAGTAGGCCTTGACAAGGGTTGTGAGAGCTGCTGGGACTCTAAAGTAGTCAAAGGCTGTCCACAGGAGGTTGTGAGGGACTGAGCCAAAGGCATTCGCGAGATCCAGGAACACCACGTGAAGATCTGTTCCCTCCTTTTTGGCGACTTGGATCTGATGCCAGATGACACTATCGTGTTCTACACAAACAGAGAAGCCTGAGATGCCTGCTTTCTGGACTGACGTGTCAATCAAGTTGTTTCTTTGCAGGTATCCTGCCAGCCTGTGAGCGACCACGCTGAAGAAGATTTTTCCCTCTACAGTTAGAAGGCTGATCTGTCAGAACTGCCCAATCTCTGCCGAGTCCTTTTCCTTGAGGATAAGGATCCCTCCGGCTCTCCGCCAGGATGTTGCCAGCTTTATAGTTACTTACACAATGTGTATCTGATATGAATAAATGTCTGCAAATTATATTTGAATGGATTGTTATTGCTGCTTCCATAGACATCAGTGTATAGTTCATTGGCTGTTGCATCACCACACCACAGGACAGTGAGTCGGCCGACAGCTCCAGATATTTAGCATGCTAGATATATGTCTGGCATCTGCGAGGTGTCGGCGACGCATCAGCAAGCCTCTTTGATGCATCGTGCAGTAGTTCACACATAAAGATTGGCGAGCGCCGATCACTCGCTGATTTCCTCCCGATCACAGCCCAACCTGTCGGCAAGCTTGTTCACTGGCAAATCGGGCTTAAAATCCTGTAGTGTAAACTTGGCATGAGCTCTTTGCTTTCAGGAGCACCTGAGGGGCCTGACAGACCCCACCTGCCCTACTCGCCAACGTCCTCTTCCTCATTTTCTGCCACCCCCTGCCCTCAGCTCAGGCACCAAAATGAGCGGCTTCAGTAGTGCAGGCTCCCTGAACTCAGTTTCAGACTCTTACCCCAGGTTTCACAGACAAGGCTAAACCTAGTCCCAGACTACAATGCATGTTTGAGCTGTTTTAACCGAAAGTAACTTGATCTGACATATCTTTAAATATATGGGGAAAGGGGCCATTATAGTGACAGAGATCGTCATGGTGATAGCCGAAATGGTGAAGGGAGCCATAGGGACAGAGAGGGACGGTCAGAACAAGATGGGGGTGAAAGGTCAGGGACTCATAAGGACAGCTTTGCAGTTCCTAATCCCCCCAAACGTAAGAAAAGCAGATGGGATAATTAAAGTCTGTCAGATAAAAGCCGTCGACTGTTCTTAAATCAGAACACACAGCTGACCCAGTCTCCCCAGCGGTGTCTTTATTTGTCTTTTTGTTTGTTTGTTTAAATAAATCCATCCCAGACTGACTGTTTCAGTCATTTAGAGCTGTGAATTGGCAGGATGAGTAACCAAATGCATCTTGAGCCCAAGCGTTCTGTTAAAGTAGATACTTGTTCAGTGGCAGACAAGTTGTTTCTTTCTGAAGAGACTAATAGGATGAGAAAATGTTGACTCTGACTGTGTAACATGAAAAATATTCTGATTTCAAGTAATTGAATACTTTACTGTGTGCTGATTCACAAACTGTTTCCTTTTTTTAAAGTTCTTAAATGCCTTACAATCTAAACCTGACTATAAACATACTAATCTTTATTATCTTGGATACTACAGTGTACAATTCTGTATGTGGCTATGTTTCTGAATCAATAAAAGAGGAGGATGCAAAGGATGTTTGTCATGTCTGTCATTTAGATATTCAAAATAAACAATCATTTGGTTAAGCTACTAATACAACATGCTCGTATATGGTACTTAATTTTACTCTGATTAATAAAGAATCAATGACTTTCACCTGTGACATACTGATTGAGTAAATTGGCAGGTGCAAAGACAAATCATGCTTGTGGAGTGAGGTGGAGCCATGCTGATTTACATCTGTATAAATGTGAATGGCAGCACCCTAATGTATCATTAAAACAAGCTTAGCAATAATGGGGTTTTGGCAGGTTGGATTTGGATTGGTGTTTGTTCTTGCACTTGGATTTTCTGAAGCACAATGGAGAGCAAGAGCAGCACATAATCGGAGTCCAAGCCATTTTAGGCCAAGGGCTTTAGCTCAAGTTTTTCAACAGGCTGATTCTAGGAAGTCTTTGGTTCCCAATAATCCTGTATTTGCACCACAAAGGTTTCCTGCTCAGTTTCCTGTCCAGACACCAGCCATGACCGACTTTGGAAAGCCTTCTCAAGATCTTTTGGGTGTTCAGTCAAAAGAGCTGTTGCAGGGTCCAGTGGCAAAACTGACGTGGAGCTTTCCAAGTCTACCAGAGGAACCACAGCAGCCAGACATTCCCTTCGAGCTGCCGCATCCTATCCCTCCCAACAGTGTAGCGGCTCAGTGTGGAGAGAATTCAGTATATGTGGAAGTGAAGGAGGACTTCTTTGGTATGGGGCACCCACTGTTGTCTTCTGCTTTTACACTGGGAGGCTGTGCTGCAACTGGAGAGGATCCTTCTGCTCAAGTGCTCATCTTTGAGTCTGAACTGCATGAATGTGGCAGCACATCAACAGTAGGGCTCTATTTTGATGTTATAGGTATTTTGAACTGTCCCTGTGAGTAATATTGTTTCTTTTTTAGGTGACTGAGGATGAGCTTGTCTATACGTTTAACCTCATCTACACCCCACAAGAGGCTTCCTATGGTGTTCCTATTGTCAGGAGCAGTGGTGCGGTGGTTGGTATTGAGTGTCACTATCCAAGGTGAGGACTAGTTTAATTCAGGCTCACTGGATGTGCTAATCCCACCATTTATGGACAAGATGACTGCTTGTTTAACTCCTACAGAATGCATAATGTGAGCAGCAATGCCTTGATGCCCACTTGGATCCCACACGCCTCAACTAAAGTTGCAGAGGAAGTCTTTGTCCTGTCCCTCAAGCTCATGACTGGTTGGTGTAGTCCAAACATGTCTGTATCATGCCTGTGCTTTTGAACCTGTGCTAAGACTCTTTCTTTTCAGATGACTGGACTTTTGAGAGGCCTTCTAACCAGTACTTCCTGGGCGACATCATAAATCTTGAAGCATCAGTGCATGTGTACAACCATGTTCCCGTCCGTGTGTTTGTGGACAGCTGTGTGGCTACTGCGGTCCCTGATGTCACTTCTGTCCTCAGATACTCCTTCATTGAGAATAATGGGTAAGCTGTGCTAACATGTTTCCCACCAGAAGTGTTGTAGGATGTCTAACTGTATTTTGTCCCCAGGTGCCTAGTTGATGCTAAGCTCACAGGCTCCAGGTCTCACTTTATGCCCCGGACTCAAATTGACAAGCTCCGGTTTCAGCTGGATGCGTTCAGGTTCCAGCAATCAGACAGTGGACTGGTATGTATGTTGTAGTTGTGCAGCTCCTTGTATGAATTGTTAGCATGGTGCACAAACAATTTGTCTTTGTAGGTCTACATTACTTGCATTGTGAAGGTGGCTGCAGCATCTGCTCCGACAGCACCCGAACAGAAAGCTTGTTCATTCTCTCCTAATGGGTATGTTGCCCACTAGATCAGTGTACAGGTAAATTGGCAGTTGTAAATTTTAATTGAGGGTTTGTCTTGTCAGTTGGGTGTCTGCAGATGATTCTGACCAGGTGTGTGGCTGCTGTGACTCCACTTGTGGCATCCGAAGTGCAAGTGATCAGCTGCTTACAGGTATGGACTAACACTAATAACTTGTTGTCATACACCACTTTGGTTCTCACTACTCATTTGTTCCTCAGATCTACGATGGGAAAGAGCATCTGTTGGCCCCATCAATGTTAAGGAATATGGCTACAGCCAAAAATAACTGGAAATGCCATGTGACTTTTGGTGACTTAATAAAAAATGGTCTTAATAGGCTTGTGAATTGTCTTTACTTGCACAAATGCTTCACTTCAACATTTCTACCCAGTTTGTGGCTTCACTGCTGTTCAGATATGTACCACAAGCCCTTTACTACTGGCTAGTGTGGACAAGTTTGGTTTGTCATTTGAGCTAGGCCTGTGACACTGCTCAACAGCGCCCACTTGACTAGTGCCCAAAAACTTGGTCTGTATATCAAAACACACTTGAAACTTGGTACACAGACCTCATCATGCGTAACTTTCATGCTCCAAGTTATATGCCAGCTTGACAGGAAGTCTGCTAAAAAAACGCATGCTCTGAAATTGACATACTCATCCTAGACCACTAATCTGATTACCACCTAACTTAGTCAGAATGAAGTCAAGACTTTGAAGATGTAAAATTGAGCAGATTTTTGATCTCAAACGGTTTGGCTGTGGTGAGGCAACACTTATGGTGAGAAAAGGGAAACAGGGTTTTTTTTTTTTTTTTTTTTTTTTTTTTTTTTTTTTTGGAAACTTAAGCTGTTTTGTTGGAGGCCAATTGCATGGCTGTGACTATTGTGAGTCAAAGTTATAGTGGCACCAACTGGCAGCAGGAAGTGTTACTTTCAAAATGCACCCTCTAATTTTTACCCAATTTGCTTAACTTCATTAGTATGTTGAGACACAGCAGATAGACCTGTTAAAAGGTTGTTAATACTTCAAACACTGCCATAGCAAAAGATCAAAGCTTTTTTTTTTTTTTGATGGGTTTGAGACACTTGCCATGCTTCAAATTGCATGAAACTTGACTCATGCAACTCAACAGGGGCAAACCATCAGAAATGGGCAGGAAGGAGGGCCTCTATAGTGCCACTTTTTGAAAAAAGTGTGTGGGGGGGGGTTAGTTTCACCTACAGTCACCAAACTCAGTACACATATTGTTCTCATTAAGCTGGACAACTTTCTACTTTTGTCATTAGCTCTGACCAATAGGACATCTGATATTTTAGTTTGAATGTGGATATTTTTCACCCTCTCCCTCTCTCTGTGGTACCCCCCTTCTCCCCCCTCAGTCTGACTGTGTGTGGGGGGGTCCTGTGTCCCTCTCTGTACCTGTTTCGACTATAATTGTAAGGATACTATAATTGGAACACTTTCACATCCCACTAGTGAGGACATTGACTGGTCCTCACTATTTTAAAAGGGTTATAAATCAGCCAAAATATGTTAAATCTAGTGATGGTTACATGTTTCTGTGATGGGTAGGTTTAGGAGTAGGGGTTGGGTTAGATGATAGAAAATATCATTGACCTGATATAAAATCAATGGAAGTCTATGCAATGTCCTCAAGATAGCAATACAAACGTGTGTGTGTGTTTACCCATTTGTTTGATGAACTTATAGAAATATTGAACTGCAAATAACTTCACACTCATTTGAAATTGAACCATGGCATTATATCACTATTTGGACAGGGCTACTTTTCAAATGTCATTTAAGTTACAATTATTATTACCAACACCTTTGATTTCATGTTCTGATTCATACAAGACTTAAATCTTTGTTTTGTTTTTACAGAGGAGAGTGTGTTTTCTATGGTATGGAGGACCAGGGGTGTATTCCAGAAAGCAGGGTTAACTTACTGTCACATATACCCTGAACTCTCGGTTGATTAACCCAAACCTTGCTTACTCGAGGTATGCTGGTTCCAAAAATGCATCCGGGAATAAGTTCAGCCAACCCAGAGTATGTTCCCGGTTAACACACAAGACATTCTCAACAGAGCGACGAATCGATGATTCACCATGGAAACAGACGCTACGAACAAGCGCGCCATTCTACTTCATTCTTCTTCTTTTGTTTAATGGCGATTTACATAACCTACTTGGTGCACATCACCACCTATTGGGTGGTTGTGCAATAATTTTTAATCTTAATATTGTTTGTTTGATGCTAATTATTTAATAAAATATCACATATATGATATGTATTTTATTATAGAAATTATAGCATAGAAAATGTCCTGTTATAAAGATTAAGAAGTAGATCCATGTGTGCTATGACAATAAAATTCATATATTAGAATTGAATAAACATTTATATATTGTATAATATAACATTGTGTATATAACTGTAACTATATAACAAATTTAGATACATTAATATAACCATATTGATAATATAACACACATCTAAATTCCTCTTAAGCTAACTAACCCTTGAACATAACCTGCTCCGGAGCAGGTTATGTTCAGAGAGCAAGTTGCTATGGTTACTTACATACCCTAAAACTTACCTCCGTTTTTGGAACCGAAAGTTGAGGTTATCCGCTTACTTACTCTTAAACATACCCAGGTATGTCACATAACCTGCTTTCTGGAATACACCCCAGGAGTGCCACTTAAAAATAAAACGAAGAATCAATTAATTAATTTAATAATTCAAACATAAAAATGTATATAAATGAATCACTTTTTGTATGGGCAAATTAATAGACATATTTAAAGTTGTTTATTTAATTCCTGTTTTTAAATGTAGTTTAATAAAACAATACATTTTAAAAATATTTTTTGAATGTATAAACGGGTGGAATGGGGGTTCACTTCCCCGGAGTGAATTTCAAGGGGGGACGGCGTTCCAGTTCAAATTTGGTTTGATTTTTTTTTTATAGAAATGAAGGGATTTCTGTATTTACACTCAATAGCCAACGAAAACGAAACCGATTCAGCGCAAAAACATAGCGCAATAAAATTGCATGATTAATCATAAAAAGATCGCAGTCTGAATTCAAACACCCACGCGATATTACTCAATGCTCGAAGTGGGCCGGTACGCACCTGTACTTTAATCTGTAGTAGCATACATACCTACGCTTTGTCTTGCATACCGGCACTTCTCACATGTAGCCTATACTCGATCTAACCACCACACCGAAACATAGAATCAGGCTGTTAATTAATTTTATAAATCGCGTGTTCGGAGCTTTAATAAGCATGAGTGGCGCACCGCACGCGAATCACCGCAGGCGCGTTCACCAGCGCGCTCCAAAAGTGTGATAAGATTTGCGCGAGCCGTTCTTATGATAAAATAGAACGTTCTCAATAGAATTCAAATGGGTTTCATTTGAATTCTATTCAGAATGTAGTAAAACGTTATGGAGAAAGTCATCATGATCTAAAACAGCCAGTAAAAAGACTGATGAAAAGAGGGGAAAACATGATGATGATCCTGCAAGCTTTTTAAACTTCTCATGACCACCTTTCCTAGAATTTATCACGTTCTATTGTATTTAATGTGGTACATTTTAACTAACTTGTTCAAGAATTTATAATATATAATCTATTAAGGCAATAGATTTTAAAAAGAGAGAAAAAAGTGAACATTGCCCTAAGCATGCAATGAGGAGCCATCAGTGGTCTAGCTTTAATTATATCCTTATTGTAACAAATGCTATGGTTAAACAATTACAAGAACTACTTTTTCATAAGGCTAAGTACAAGTTAGAATCATGGATCTTCTTGAATTATTGACTAAACTGGTGGATAAATTGATTCATTCATTACAAAGAATTGTTCAAAAACGTTGATTCATTTATGAAACAAGTGAAATCTTTATAATTGAGTCATTGAATCATTTATTTAAACCTATTTTTATAAAATAATAATTCATTCAAAATAATTAATGTTTTTTGTAAATAGACTGCAGTAACTAACATGATGTCAGAATCAGTAAATTACATTTTTTATTTTTTTAGTTGTCTATTCAGAATCATGGGAGAATTGTGAACACTATTTAAAAAAATGTGATTCTCAATTTCCAGAATCTTGCAGCTTATTGAGTAAAAATCAGCAGTTGAAATTATTTCAGCGAATATTAGAATAAAACTGCATGTTCAGGTAGCAATGTTTTTTTTTTTTTTTTTTTTTTTTTTTTTTAAAAACCTCTATGGTAACATCCTCAAAACAAAAAGTTTTATAAAATGATAAACATCACATTTCAGCCCTTTTAACCATTGTTTAAGAAAAGGGATGAGTGAATATTATTATATATTATTATCCAAATTATTTTGCTTTTTAGAATGCACATCAGCTTCCTTTTGCATTAAAACTGGATTCCCCTTTAAATGTGTAATTGTTGATTTTCAAAGTATACTAAACTGAGTGGTAGCCATCCAAAACATTCAGTTTTCTTTAACCAGAGGACAAATGTATTTAAAATGTTTGTGACCTGGGCTGCGTTTCCCAAAAGCATCGTAAGCTTAAGTTGATCGCAGCTCTATAGAAACCAATGGAGCTACGATCAACTTAGGCTTATGATGCTTTTGGGAAACGCTGCCCAGTTCAATTCAGTATGCACCACATATGCAAATTCCTAGACAATGTATCTTTAATTTGGCCAAAATCAAACAGGTTTTTTTCTCCAAGCAAAGATTCTGTTGAATGAACATGTTTGTACCACACACAATTCATAAATGTTGTTCACTGACCTTTCAATGTGCTTGCTTGATAATTAAGAAAATATTGTTTGGAGGAAACATGAAATAGGCCTGTTTAATGTTAGCAGATTATATAATTGTATAATATTTTATATTTAAATACATCTGAAAAGTCATTGAAAGTAAAAAAAAAAAAATCCTTCTCAATTCCCATATAGAGTCCCCCCAGTGAATCTCAGCCATTTCCACATTTTTTAAAATATAGATCAATAAAACAATAAAAAGTACATTAGTAAATCATTTTAAATGCGCATTTAAATCGCTTTATGCTTGGCAACCTGGAATTATCACAAATGGATGAGACCATTATAATATTTATTTAATTAAGAATGAAAAATAAGGGTGGAATATATATATATATATATATATATATATATATATATATAAATATATCCCGTAAATGAACTCCATGTAAAATTCCTGTGCGCCAGAAATAAAATAAAATCATAAATAAAGCTTTCATAGGTCATATACAAATAATAAACAAAATATTCTAAAATAGTAACACATTTTTTAAACTTAAACTCTGAATTAATTCGAATGCTGTAACAGGCAGAGGGGCTACAGGTGAAAACAGACGCTCATTTAAGTTACAGAAATAGGCTACAGAAATACAGTCATAAAGTCAAAACTTTATTGGCATGATCAGGCATTTACAGTATTTAACCTACAGAATACAAACTTTCAGTAACATAAAGTACAGAATATTAATTAGATAAAGAAATATGGGAAATGAAGGGGAAAATAAAGCAAATAAACGTACAAATGTAACTAATAATAATATAAAAATATTAATTAAAAAAATAAACAATAAGTGAATGGATTTAAAAGACTGTTGGATGGGATTAAAATACAACATTTAAACATTTATTGATAAACTTAATTCGAATGCTGTCTAAGCAACATCGCGCGCAATACAATATAATATGTACTATCTACTATGTTAATATAATAATTTCTTAATTCCGTTCTTTTCTAAATTAAAAATAAATATGATTATAGGCCTGTCCATTTGTGATAATTCCAGGTTACCATGGTCGCGCAGATTTACACATTTAACTCATGGCCATGAGAAATAATGTCGTTTCCTCAACACAATGAAGTCGTGGCCACGAGAAAAATATCTCGTTCGCAACACTTTACATCGCGTGGCCACGACATAAGGATGTCGTTACCTCGATAAAATGATCCCGTGGCCACGAGTTATTATCACGTTCCCATGAATTAATATCAGGGCCGGATTGGGACTCATTTTCAGCCCTGGAGTTTCATGCCTTAGACCGGCCCACTTTAATTCACGACTGACAGTATTAAAATAATGTAATTAAAACCTCAGTATATGAGTCTGCAATAGTGCACTGTTCTCTACAGCCTTGTAATTAAATGTATTTTTCAAAAATATATTCAAAAATTATAGTACAAAAAAATGCTAAAATTTGATATAGAGTAATTTTTATTGTTATAATAATGATTTTATAATGTGAACCATTGATTAACTCTCTAGCCATCTAGTGGCTGCAGTTAAAAATTCATGTTATTTTAATTTTAATTTAATTAAGTGTTTGCATTCCAGTAGATGGCAGTAATCGTCCACTAAACCCAGGCACATTTTTCATGTCTATCACTATGAATGAAATTGAGAAATGTAGATCTTTATTAAAGTCGATTTAAAGGTCCCGTTCTTCGTGATCCCATGTTTCAAACTTTAGTTAGTGTGTAATGTTGTTGTTAGAGTATAAATAAAATCTGTAAAATTTTAAAGCTCAAAGTTCAATGCCAAGCGAAATATTTTATTTAACAGAAGTCGCCTACATCGAACGGCCAGTTTGGACTACATCCCTCTACTTCCTTCTTTAATGACGTCACTAAAACAGTTCCCTTTCGATACTTCACTCGTACTGCGTATGGGGAAAGGTCTCCCTTTTTCCCCGCTGCTGAAGCCTTTTTCAATAACGCAGTGTAACTGCATCGTCATTGGTTCACTCATAGACAAGTTGTTGAACCAATGACGGCGCGGCATAGCTGCGCGACCTATGGCGACAAAGCGCGCGAATATTCCCGCCGAAATGGGCGGGGTTAGGGGCTATATAAGCAGGCGTTTCGCCATAGGATTTCAGTGTTTTCTCCTTCAGCGACGACCTCTACTTCTCTTCGCTGATCTCCGCCTGAAGCCGAAGAAGCTCGCCGCCTTCCTGACAGCTCTCGCCGCCGTCTGAAGAGGCTCCCGCAGTGGACTCGCCGGTTGAGGACAGCGCCGGCGCCCTCACTGACTGCAGCTTCTGTGCCGTCGTCGAGCCGCCGCCTCCCGCTTCCCGCTCCCGGCCGCTTCCTGTGCGTCCCCTGCCGCCATCCGGCGCGCCGCCTGAGAGCTTCACCCGCGGCTTAACGCCGCTCTAAAAGAGCGATTTCAGCGGTTTTCACCGCTTCTAAGAGCTTCCGCGGCCCTCGCCGCTCTACAAAGAGCCACCCAACTGCCGTTTTCACGGCACCGACGTCTCACGATGCCCCATCACTCATGTGCTACGTGCAGGGCCCCCCTACACGATAGCGACGGTCACAGCGAGTGTGTCGCCTGCCTGGGCAAGCCCCATGCGGACGGCGCGCTTGCTGGAGACTCATGCCCGCACTGCGAGTGCATGAGTCTCAGTTCCCTGCGCTCGCGGGTCACCTTCTTCACGGAGGGTGATCTCGCCGCTCGCGCCCTCCCGTCTCCTTCCTCCCGCGAACCGGCCAGGAAGAGACAGCGGGGTAGAGCGACTCAGCGCCCGGAGTTAGGCGAGCTCACGCCGGCCCAGCCCCCGCGTGCCTCGCCTTCTCCTCCGAGGGAACTCTCTCCCGTCCTGTTCTCTCGCCCTGAGCAGCGTCCCTCTGCCGAAGCAAGTGACCTCGTCTCATTCGGAGGAACAGACGACGAGCAGGATGACTCAATGTCACTTGCGGCTTCCGAAGCGGAAGGATGGGCTGGCGAGCCGGATGACCCCGCTCCCCCGCCTCCCTTGGAGCCCATTGAGCACGGCCAGGGCATGGATGCCGAGCTTTTCCGCATCCTGTCCAGAGCCGTGGAAGAGCTGGACCTCGAGTGGGCCCCTCCACGAGGAGCTCACGAAGTCGTGGCGCGCTCCGTATTCCGCCCGCCTTCACACAACGCACCGCTCCGCCCTCACCGCCGTCGACGGCGCCGAAGAGAAGGGATACGAGCACCTGCCACCCCTAGATGAAGCGGTGGCTGCTCACCTCTGCCCTCCCGCGGCTGTGGGATGGAAGACCAAGAGGGCCCTTCCTTCCAAGCCCTGTCGGACCACCTCTACTTTGGCTGGACGGGCTTACACCTCGGCGGGCCAGGCTGCCTCCGCGCTCCATACAATGGCCATATTTCAGGTCTTCCAGGACAAACTCCTCCGCTCGCTGGACGAGTCTGGAATTGACGCGCCGGCTTTCAAGGACCTTCGCAGCGCCACCGACCTTGCCCTGCGAGCCACGAAGGCTACGGCCCAGGCCATCGGGCGTTCCATGGCCAGCCTGGTAGTGTTGGAGCGCCACCTGTGGCTCAACCTAACGGAGATCAAGGACCTGGATAAGACGGCCTTCTTAGACGCCCCGGTCTCTCCCTCTGGTCTCTTCGGGCCTGCAGTGGACGGCTTCACCGAGCGCTTTACTGCTGCGCAGAAATCGTCTCAGGCTATGAGGCATTTCTTGCCGAAGCGCTCCAGCTCTGCTTCTGCGTCCAGCCGCCCCAGGACTGCGCCGGCTCAGCAGAACAAGCCAGCTCCACCCGCAACACAGGCAGCGCCACCCAAGGAGCATCGCCAGCACTCGCGCCCTGCGAAGCGCCCTCCCTTCCCGAGACGCCAGGGACCCCGGCCCAAGATTGTGCTGGACCCGGTGCCTCCGAAGTCGTCCTGATTCGTCAGGAAGGAAGAGGATGGGGGATCGTCCCGTTGCGACCGGACAGCCCCCAAAGCTCCCACGAGTAATTTCCCCTCCACCTCGTTTAATTCCGGGCGTGGGAAACATGCTCCAAGTGATAGCTGGGCCCACACCTGTTGCGCCCACTCCAAACGCCGTTTTCACGGCGAACAATATTTCACCTCATCTAAAAAAGAGCAAATTTCCTCTTCCACCCCTCTCGGTATACGACCCCCTCAACGGCGGTCTGTCACCCGATATCATTCAACCCCTTGCCACTCGGGCCGAGGCCTGGCAGGCCATCCCCGATGTGTCAGAATGGGTTATGGGGATCGTAACCCAGGGCTACTCGCTCCAGTTTGCACGACGGCCCCCTCGCTTCGGCGGGGTGCTTCAAACCTCGGTCAATCCGGACGACGCTCATTTCCTCCGAGCCGAAGTTATGACGTTGCTAAGAAAGGGAGCTGTGGAAATAGTTTCCCCGACAGAGAGCGAGTCAGGCTTTTACAGCCGCTACTTTCTGGTCCCCAAGAAGGATGGTGGTCTCAGACCCATTCTAGACCTCAGACTTTTGAATCACTCCCTCATGAGACGGAAGTTCAAAATGCTGACGCTGAAACCTCGCGCACATTTGCCCCGAGGACTGGTTCTGCTCGCTGGACCTGAAGGATGCGTATTTTCACATCCAGATAGCCCCCCGTCACAGACGATTCTTGAGATTCGCATACGAGGGAGTGGCGTACCAATATACGGTCCTGCCCTTCGGGCTGTCTCTGGCTCCTCGCACTTTCACCAAGTGCATGGACGCGCCGCTTTCCCCTCTGAGGCAAATGGGAATCTGGGTCCTGAATTATCTCGACGACTGGCTCATTCTAGCCCGTTCGCGAGCCGAGCTGGAACACCACAGATCCGTGCTCCTCAGCCATTTACAATGTCTGGGTCTCAGGGTCAACTTAGCCAAGAGCTCGCTGTGCCCCACCCAGCGAATCTCGTTTCTAGGGGTAGTTTTCGACTCAGTCCGCATGACGGCAGTAGTCTCGCCGGAGCGTGCTCTAACGATTCAGCAGCTCACGGCCTCAATCAAGAACAAAGCCTGTCTCCCTCTGAAGTTTTTCCAGAGGCTACTAGGGCTGATGGCTTCCGCCTCCCCGGTGCTGCAGCTCGGCCTTCTTCGGATGCGGCCTCTTCAGTACTGGTTGAAGTTCCGGGTTCCTCCCAGCGCCTGGCGGCACGGCCGCTTATGTCTCAAAGTCAATCAGGCCTGTCTTCTAGCCCTGAAACCTTGGATGGACCCTATGTGGTTCAAGCACGGAGTACCCTTACAGGCAGTCTCACGAAGGACGGTGCTCTCAACGGACGCTTCCAACTCGGGTTGGGGCGCTGTGTGCGAGGGCAGACCGGCCTTCGGCTCGTGGAGTCACGAGGAAAGCCGTCTACACATCAACTGTCTAGAGATGCTAGCAGTGATGAAGGCCCTTCAGTCTTTTCAGGCTCACTTGACAGGACGTCATGTTCTAGTCCGATCGGACAGTATGACAGTGGTGTCATATTTAAACCACCAGGGCGGTCTCTCGTCCAGCCGCTTATGCGCTCTGGCGAAACGTCTTCTGGAATGGGCTCTTCCGAGGCTTCAGTCGCTCAGAGCGACTCATGTTCCTGGCAGGAACAATCTGGGCGCAGACATGTTGTCACGGAGCAACATCCCCTCCGACGAGTGGATGCTCCACCCCCAAGTGGTCCTCAAGATTTGGGAGTTCTTCGGGAGGGCAGAGATAGACCTCTTCGCCTCAGAAGACAACTCTCATTGCCCAACATTTTTCTCGAAGGAAGTCGATGCTCTGGCCCATACATGGCCCAGCACGCTCCTTTACGCCTTCCCTCCGATCGCACTGATCCCTCAGGTCATCAGGCGCATCAGAGAAGACCAACACAGAGTCTTTCTGGTGGCCCCGCTCTGGAGGAACCAAGTTTGGTCCTCGGAGCTGTTCAAGCTCTCCCTGAGAGCCCCGTGGCCGATTCCCCTGAGACGGGACCTCCTCTCTCAGGCAAACAGAACGATCTGGCACCCACAGCCGGAGCTTTGGGCTCTGCACCTCTGGTCCCTCGATGGGAGCCGACCAGCCTCCCCGGGGACGTCCTAAATACCATTTCTCAGGCTAGAGCCCCGTCCACGAGACGCCTCTATGACCAGAAATGGTCGGTCTTTGTTGATTGGTGTTCCTCACGCAACATAGACCCTGTGGAGAGTGACGTATCCTTCATACTGTCTTTCCTCCAAGAACGCTTGGAAATGGGGCGCACCCCTTCTACTCTTAAGGTTTACGTAGCAGCCATTGCGGCGTTCCATGCTCCCATTGCTGGCCAATCAGTGGGACGTAACGGCCTTATAATCTGTTTCCTGAGGGGTGCTAGGCGATTGAATCCTCCTCGCCCCCTCACCGTTCCCACTTGGGACCTCTCGTTGGTCCTCAGGGCCTTAAAGGGAGCCCCCCTTTGAGCCAATGGGTTCAGCCGATCTCAGGCCCCTAACGCTAAAAACCGCTCTGCTGTTAGCACTGGCATCGGTTAAGCGCGTTGGCGATTTGCAGGCCCTCTCTGTGAGCCCTGCATGCCTTGAATTTGGGCCTGGAGACTCGAAGGTCGTTCTGAAACCTAGGCATGGCTACGTTCCTAAGGTGCTCTCAACCCCGTTTAGAGCTCAGGTCATCTCGCTTTCTGCTCTTCCTCCCTCGGCGGATGAACGAGAGCTAGAGCTACTCTGCCCAGTCAGGGCATTGAGGACCTATGTGGAGCGATCGCAGCCTTTCAGGCAGTCGGATCAGCTCTTTGTTTGTTTTGGTGGCCGCACCAAAGGGTCTCCGGTCTCAAAACAGCGCCTTTCCCGTTGGATAGTGGACGCTATTAACCTGTGCTACTCCTCACTGGGTGCAGACTGCCCCATAGGAGTCAGGGCCCACTCCACTAGAGGAATGGCTTCCTCGTGGGCTTGGTCCAACGGAGTTTCCATTCAAGACATCTGTGAGGCGGCCGGCTTGTCTTCGCCGTACACTTTTGTCAGATTCTATCATCTCGATGTCCCGACCTTGCAAGCTCGGGTTCTTTCAGTGTGATTAAGCGGCCTCTGTCGAGTTCCGCCTCACACAACCACAGGAATTATTTCCTTAAGTGTAACTAGGGTTCGATTAAGGCTTTGCCTTCTCGCTTGTCTTTTGGACCCACTCCCATGTGTCCAATATCAGGCTGTATCGTTCCCAGCCGTGGCACGGCGTGGTTGAATTCGTTCCCCATACGCAGTACGAGTGAAGTATCGAAAGGGAACGTACTCGGTTACTAACGTAACCTCGGTTCCCTGAGATACGGAACGAGTACTGCGTCACTTGCCGTGCCACGAGGCTGCGGCTTCAGGGTCGTCGCTTCAGTCGATTACACTGAAATCCTATGGCGAAACGCCTGCTTATATAGCCCCTAACCCCGCCCATTTCGGCGGGAATATTCGCGCGCTTTGTCGCCATAGGTCGCGCAGCTATGCCGCGCCGTCATTGGTTCAACAACTTGTCTATGAGTGAACCAATGACGATGCAGTTACACTGCGTTATTGAAAAAGGCTTCAGCAGCGGGGAAAAAGGGAGACCTTTCCCCATACGCAGTACTCGTTCCGTATCTCAGGGAACCGAGGTTACGTTAGTAACCGAGTACGTTTTTTGACTAACCTCCGCCCACAGGAATACACAAGAGTTGCGTTTGTAGAGTGTGTTTGTCGCCATGTCGTCGAAACGCTGTTATTTTCATCCCGCAGTTCAATCACCGGGTCTGATTCCGGCTTAAATTGATAGGGTAAAATTAAAGACATGTTTACAATAAAACTGAGCGCGTGCATCTCCACGTTATGGTAAGAGGCGTGACCTTTCCGGGCAAGGTGCGCTCAGAGCTGTCGAATCACAACACAGGAACCGCTGGCACAATCAGAACTCGTTACGTATTTCTGAAGGAGGGACTTGATAGAACAAGGAAGTCATCATCCCGTTTTTATGACAGTGGAAACAGCGGTATACAGATAAGTAAATTATGTGAAAAATACTGTGTTTTTTTACACGCGAAACATGAACACGTTATATTGCACACTATAAACACAATCAAAGCTTCAAAAAAACACGAAAAACGGGACCTTTAACAAAAATTTTTGCTATTTTATATAAATGTATATACTTAATTTATTACAAATTGAGGCAAATAAATAACACAAAACACCATAAATCCCCCCAAATTGCACAACTTTACAGTAAAATATTAAAGTATTACGTTTGTTTAAAAAAAGTTACAGTATGTTACAAAATCACATTTTACTGACTGGTTAAGCTAGTTGGACAGAAAAATGAATATTGTTGGCCAATGCATAATAGCGTAGCTAGCAACATAACATAAGTGATAGGCCCTATATTTTATTATTTGCCTACTATTATTACAATATGAGTAATAGCTGCTTTATCTTTTGCGTGTTTCCCCTCTTCCTTTTTATTTATTTATGTTACTTAAATCGGCCTCCGGTGGCTTAGACCTTTTGCCTTACCATAATTTAGTGTTGATTTAGAACTTGTCCCGGTGTCCCTAAAGACATCACCTCATCCCTTCTTCTCGTATACTTTTGAGTGAGTTGTCTTCTCCGGGCGCACACTCCGAGTCCCTCCCGACCAGGTTAATTTACCCATAGAGTGACATGATATCATCGATGTTATGTGCAAATGAGCAGTAAAAACCCGATCGCGCATTCGTTAGTTTTTTTTTTTTTTTAGTGAAACCGCGTCGACAGTTTCTAGAGCGACAGTTTCTAGACCGGTGGGCCTCCCACCGGGAATTCTCCCGGTGCTCCCGATTAGCCAATCCGGGCCTGATTAATATCTTGTGGCCACGACATAATAGGTGTGTTCGAGCTCATGCGGCGCTGCGCAGACCAGTCAGCGGCTGACTTGAAGCAGTGCATTCCGGTTAGTACTTCAGCTGGCGCTGAAGACATGTGACTGTGACGTATGATTTCAAAGTACCACGAGAGTGATTCGAGAGCAGCCATCTGAGTCAGCCAGCGCAGCATCTCAAGAGGAGCTGCACGAGTTCTGATGACGACACAGCTGTTTCATGATTGGCCGGTTTCACCGCATGACAATGATCACGTGTGTTTCATGTTTATTGTCACGCCTTCAGTTCCACTAATTCTCACAAATCTGTATTTTTATAACAGTTAAAGCTCTTTTCATGTAGTCACAAAGTTATATTGTGTCGTGTTTATCAAAATAAAACATTTTTATTTAAATAATATATGCTTATGTTGAACTTTATTCTTGTAAAAATACGCTGTAAGCAGTAAAGTATTGAATGAAAATGTATTTTTGAAAGATCGGTGTGTTAGTCATATATTGCATTTATTTCACTTCAGCTGTGATCAAGTATGCAAGCGCAGCGCGAGCGTCACTACGGGAAGAGGAAAGTGTCCGACTTCACGTCTCTGTTTGCAGCTCCTCCCCGCCTACACACGGCTACTCTCGCCGATCGGTTGCATCCGGTCGCAGCCGATGTCGAACACACCTAATATTACGTTCACATGAGTTTATATGTTGTGGCCGAGATAAAACGAAATGAACCGATCATGTCCTCACCCGGTCACCGTACTAACTGTCCAATGACAGTGAGTGTTCATTGGTTGCTCCCACGTGTATACTGTCCAATGGCAGTTTACCACTCGATCGACAAATGGATAAAGAAAAGGATTTGGCAAACCGACAAAGAAAAGCAATTGGTGAATAGAGAGAAAAAAAGCATTTGCGACATATAATATATGGAGAAAGGGGCCATTATAGTGACAGAAGGCATTTCTCAATGTCAAGGATACGTCCTTGGCAGGACTGGTCCTTCCAAGTCACTTCCTCCAGAGGCTAGGCGAGGCTCCTTTTTAGCATTCGGAGAACACGTAAATGGAACAGACTAGCAAGTGCACGTCATTGCGTCATTACGTCAGTGAAAAGGTAAAAAGAAATGCCGGTGATGGCAACCAAGCTAACAATTGTTAAGGTTCAGTTAGCCATCAATAACGTAATTTGTATTTGTATAATTTATAATATCAATACGGTAGTAATTTGTACTGGCATTTAAACGTTAAACTTTATTTATCTGACATATTTACTACAGTTATAACAAATGTTTGGTAACGTAACGTAAATATACTTACATTTGAAAGCATATTGCCTGCTAACGTCCGACATTTTTAAAAAAAATTTTGAACAAGATCGCAAAGCTGCGTGCATAGGATTGTGGGTGATTTGAGAGCGCGAAGAGCGCGAAGGCTACACATATGCATCCTTTCCTGTATATGGGATATTTTTCGAACGAAGGACTCAGTCCTTGTTTGAAATTCCGAGGATCCTCGACATTGGAACAGTCCTTCGACGGATGTCGATGACGTAGCATCCTCGAAATTCTGGCTTCCGAGGATCCTTCCTTGACATTGAGAAACGCCTAGAGATTGTCATGGCGATATCCGAACCGGTGAAGGGAGCCATAGGGACAGAGAGGGACGGTCAGAACAAGATGGGGGTGAAAGGTCAGGGACTCATAAGGACAGTTTTGCAGTTCCTGATCCCCCAAATGTAAGAAAAGCAGATGGGATAATTAAAGTGTATAAGATAAAAGTAATCAACTGTTCTTTAATGTCCATTAATGAGCTTGTCTTTTGTTCACACCTGTTAAAATTTTGAATTCAGTTTTTAGTAGACTCTTCAGATTATTGTCTTTTGGTGCTGACTAGCATATAGTAAATTTCAATAAATCCACACACACAGTCTGATCAACCTAATCATAACCGTTGTAATGGGGAGAAAAACATATCAGTGAATCTATAATAAAATGTTTGATCTTGTATTCCTTTGGTTCTGAACTAAACTGCTCAATTTCAGTCCCTTGAAGATTGTTGATGTGAGCGAAGAATGTTTCTTACAATCTAAACCTGACTATAAACATACTAATCTTTATTATCTTGGATACTACAGTGTACAATTCTGTATGTGGCTATGTTTCTGAATCAATAAAAGAGGAGGATGCAAAGGATGTTTGTCATGTCTGTCATTTAGATATTCAAAATAAGCAATCATTTGGTTAAGCTACTAATACAACATGCCCATATATGGTACTTCATTTTACTCTGATTAATAAAGAATCAATGATTTTCACCTGTGACATACTGATTGAGTAAATTGGCAGGTGCAAAGACAAATCATGCTTGTGGAGTGAGGTGGAGCCATGCTGATTTACATCTGTATAAATGTGAATGGCAGCACCCTAATGTATCACTGAAACAAGCTTAGCAATAATGGGGTTTTGGCAGGTTGGATTTGGATTGGTGTTTGTGCTTGGATTTTCTGAAGCACAATGGAGAGCAAGAGCAGCACATAATCAGGAGTCCAAGCCATTTTAGGCCAAGGGCATTAGCTCAAGTTTTTCAACAGGCTGATTCTAGGAAGTCTTTGGTTCCCAATAATCCTGTATTTGCACCACAAAGGTTTCCTGCTCAGTTTCCTGTCCAGACACCAGCCATGACCGACTTTGGAAAACCTTCTCAAGATCTCTTGGGTGTTCAGTCAAAAGAGCTGTTGCAGGGTCCAGTGGCAAAACTGACGTGGAGCTTTCCAAGTCTACCAGAGGAACCACAGCAGCCAGACATTCCCTTCGAGCTGCCGCATCCTATCCCTCCCAACAGTGTAGCGGCTCAGTGTGGAGAGAATTCAGTATATGTGGAAGTGAAGGAGGACTTCTTTGGGACGGGGCACCCACTGTTGTCTTCTGCTTTTACACTGGGAGGCTGTGCTGCAACTGGAGAGGATCCTTCTGCTCAAGTGCTCATTTTTGAGTCTGAACTGCATGGATGTGGCAGCACATCAACAGTAGGGCTCTATTTTGATTGTTATCATAGGTATTTTGAACTGTCCCTGTGAGTGATGTTTGTTCTTTTTAGGTGACTGAGGATGAGCTTGTCTATACGTTTAACCTCATCTACACCCCACAAGAGGCTTCCTATGGTGTTCCTATTGTCAGGAGCAGTGGTGCGGTGGTTGGTATTGAGTGTCACTATCCAAGGTGAGGACTAGTTTAATTCAGGCTCACTAGATGTGCTAATCCCACCATTTATGGACATAAAATGACTGCTTGTTTAACTCCTACAGAATGCATAATGTGAGCAGCAATGCCTTGATGCCCACTTGGATCCCACACGCCTCAACTAAAGTTGCAGAGGAAGTCTTTGTCCTGTCCCTCAAGCTCATGACTGGTTGGTGTAGTCCAAACATGTTTATCATACCTGTGCTTGTGAACCTGTGCTAAGACTTTCTTTTCAGATGACTGGACTTTTGAGAGGCCTTCTAACCAGTACTTCCTGGGTGACATCATAAATCTTGAAGCATCAGTGCATGTGTACAACCATGTTCCCGTCCGTGTGTTTGTGGACAGCTGTGTGGCTACTGCGGTCCCTGATGTCACTTCTGTCCCCAGATACTCCTTCGTTGAGAATAATGGGTAAGCTGTGCTAACATGTTTCCCACCAGAAGTGTTGTAGGATGTCTAACTGTGTTTTGTCCCCAGGTGTCTAGTTGATGCTAAGCTCACAGGCTCCAGGTCTCACTTTATGCCCCGGACTCAAATTGACAAGCTCCGGTTTCAGCTGGATGCGTTCAGGTTCCAGCAATCAGACAGTGGACTGGTATGTATGTTGTAGTTGTGCAGCTCCTTGTATGAATTGCTAGCATGGTGCACAAACAATTTGTCTTTGTAGGTCTACATTACTTGCATTGTGAAAGTGACGGCAGCATCCGCTCCAACAGCACCCGAACAGAAAGCTTGTTCATTCTCTCCTAATGGGTATGTTGCCCACTAGATCAGCGTACGGGTAAATTAGCAGTTGTAAATTAATTGAGGGTTTGTCTTGTCAGTTGGGTGTCAGCAGATGATTCTGACCAGGTGTGTGGCTGCTGTGACTCCACTTGTGGCATCAGAAGTGCAAGTGATCAGCTGCTTACAGGTATGGACTAACACTAATAACTTGTTGTCATACACCACTTTGGTTCTCACTACTCATTTGTTCCTCAGGTCTACAATGGGAAAAGGCATCTGTTGGCCCCATCAATGTTAAGAAATATGGCTATGGCCAAAAATAACTGGAAATGTGATGTTTGGTGACTTAATAAAAAAAAAAAAATGGTCTTAATAGGCTTGTGACTTGTCTTTACTTGCACAAACGCTATGCTTCAACATTTCTACCCAGTTTATGTGGCTTCACTGCTGTTCAGATATGTACCACAAGCCCTTTACTACTGGCTAGTGTGGACAAGTTTTGCTTGTCACTTGAGCTAGGCCTGTGACCCTGCTCAACAGCACCCCCTTGACTAGTGTCCAAAAACTTGGTCCGTCTATCAAAACACACTTGAAACTCTGTACACAGACCTCATCAGGCCTAACTCTCATGCTCCAAGTTATGCCAGCTTGACAGGAAGTCAGCTATTAGGAGTTGTCTGAAACACCCATGTTCTGGAATTGACATACTCCTCCTAGACAACTAATCTGATTACCACCTAACTCGGTCAGAATGAAGTCAAGACTTTGAGGATGTAAAATTGAGCAGATTTTTGATCTCAAATGGTTTGGCTGTGGTGAGGCAACACTTATGGCAAGAAAAGGGAAACAGGAATTTTTTTTTTTTTTTTTTTTTTTTTTTTGAAACCTAAGCTGTTTATTGGATGCCAATCACATGGATGTGACTATTGTGAGTTAAGAGTCAGTTATAGTGCCACCAACTGGCAGCAGGAAGTGTTACTTAAATGCACCCTCTAATTTTTACCCAATTTGCTTAAAGGTGCTAAAGAGGATGTTTTTGTTTTATACATTTTTGCAATATTACCTGAAACCGTCTTTACTAACTGATAAAAGACTACTTATTAGGTGCACTGAAAGGAATATTAATATATCATCTGTGCACGAGGTAGGGCCTTAACAGCCAATCGTTTACGCGATCATGCGCTCTCATAAACTTTCTCAATAATTGTCACAATGTTCTTCCCTTTATAGGTTTTTGAGATAAAACAAAGTGAATGTTGACATTCTCCTCTTCAGCCTGTTTTTCTTTGCTTTTGAAAAAAAGTGTGGCGTATTGTTTTGACAAACATCACACAAAGCTTCATCATTAACTGGAGTGCAATAACTCCAGATTATGCTGCTTTTTCTTTCAGTCATGACCGCAGCCATGCACTCAACTCCGTTTAAAATGCTGCGCTGTGCGTGCTTGCTTGTCTTTGACAGAGTGAGAGTGAGCGTGAACGCTGTCTCGACAAGCGGAAGATGTAGTTCCCATTGCCATTCCTATTTAAGTAAATATTGCAATAATATACGGCATACTACTGTTATTAAAATATCCCAAAATCACAAAACAAAAGAAAAACCCATATAGGATTGATACTTCTATTTGAGAATCAGTCTTTTTGATACAACACCAGTATCGAAAGTATTGATACTTTACTTTGTCTATTTATTTATACATTCAAAAAAGATTTTTAAAATGTATTGTTTTATTAAACTACATTTAAAAAAGGAATTAAATAAACAACTTTAAATATGTCTATTAATTTGCCCATATAAAAAGTAATTTATACAATTTATATACATTTTTATGTCTGAATTATTACATTATTTAATTGATTCTTCGTTTTATTTTTTAGTGGCACTCCTGGTCCTCCATAATTTTCTAGACATGGGTGTTATAGAAAGTCATGTGCTGTTGTAAGGGTGGAACTCCTACAGGGGTTCAGGCTGTAGGGTTGCCGAGCAACTAAAGAAACATTATCAGCAAGATGGTAGAAAACTGTACATATCTTGTCTATTACCACCTACTGTAACTTGTACCAACGATGGAAATAAGTGCAGTTATAATAGCAAAATATGTGGGAGAGCAAATATGTAGTGTGAAAATATTGTATTGCAATAGGGAGCACATTAATGTTAATACTAAATCAAAACTAGTTAGCACATCATTTGTAATTGAAAGGGTTTAATGACAATATCTGATTATGGTTACACTTAAAATAATTATAAAATAGATGTATGTGATGATAAAATCATATACCATTAATCGTACACAGCATGTATGTAAAAAGTTACCTGAGAGAGAGAAAAAGAAAGAGAGAGAGAGAGAGGGGGCAAGAGAGTGCCCAAGAAAAGCCAAGAATCAAAGAAAGAGCAGAGCATAAAAATAAGAGCAGAGAATAAAAGCCCAGAGCAACAGTTACAATCTTATTTTATCCCTTCCTTGACCATGTGACTGAAACCTAAATGTGAGACATTCAAACTGACCAATCAGAAGATTAAAACTTCCCCCACTGTACTAAAGGTGTGACCATTTGTAGCCCCCCAATGTACATACATTTTGGCCTATAGGGCTTTATCACTATCAGCACCTTTGTGCCTTCCAAATGGCCCTTGTAGCAAGAGAGAGGGGGTTGAAACAGTAAAGCAAATGTCTTTGTTCATTTTAAAATATCTTTAGATATTTTCAATTCTTACACTGTGTTTGCAAACACCATGTAAAACGCATGTCTTTAAATTAAGTATTTATTGATATAATTCATTTTTTTTTTTTAAATTCCTTAAGTAAATTTCACTTGATTTTATAAAAGTGCCTGTTTAAAATAAACTTGCATAAGTGAGCAGAAAAAAATTAGACATGTACCTTACTATTACCTGAGACTGATATTAAGAGACTGTCTTTGCAGGTTCTGTGATTTGGATCTATTTATTAATTTAATTTAATTAATTTTTTTTTGTTGTATACCACACATATTGAAATTAAACGAAAACCTGCTTTTGGAACATAAGACTGGTGCACAAACAATAGTTCAGGGTGGTTAAAAAACACATGAAGAGAAGTGTTAGAATTATACAACATTAGCAATCACAGACATTCGCATTAAGGCTGGATTAGATTTCTCAGAGCACAGTGGAGTTTGAGCTGACAGTATATAATTTGCTCTGGAATTTTTATAGAGGTTGTCTGAGAAAAACATAGACATGGCAGATTAGGATGATATTCTGCACTTATCTGGAATTGACCTATGACATTCTATGACATGAAGTTCATTTAAATTTAAATGATCTCATGGATGTGGCTGTTGTGGTTTTTGAGACAATTAAGGGGGTGTCTGTCGCACATTTTGTACGCTAGTTGGGTGTATCAATCTACAGGGTTTCTTAAACATGCTCTTGCATTCCTTCAGGTTCAGTATAAAAACCACTTTCTGGCGGCATCTGGTGTTCCACCTAAACTTACCACAAAGTCCAGCAGCTCTTCTGGGTGGACCAGTACAGGAACATACCAAGCCAACAGTTGGCTGTCAGGCAGTTTTTGTTCTTTGGCTGACTTAGTTTTCTTAGTGTGTTCCGCACTGTCGGCTGAAGTTGGTCCTCATCGGCTTTTTTTCCCGGACGATTCGACATGTTAAATCGGTGTTGGAGCTCGTCGGTCAGTCGGGCCATCTGATAATTCTGATTCGATGTTCAGCAACTGCCACCTGCTTGTACGAAAGTCATTTCTTCTTATGCAGGTGCAGAACCAAAATACTACTTAGTGGTGGGGTGTCGTGCGTCGGTTTGGTGTGTCAGCAACTTTGGACCCAGACGTTGCAGACATTAGCCATCCCTGCAGTCTGCTTTTGTCGCCACTAGTTCATCGGCGTCGGCTTAGTGTGTTCCAGGCTTAAGCTCTTTGCCTTCAGGAGCACCCGAGGGGCCTGACAGACCCCACCTGCCCTACTCTCCAATGTCCTCTCCCTCATTTTCCATGGCGCTGCCCCCTGGCCTCAGTTCAGGCACCAAAATGAGCGGCTTCAGTAGTACAGGCTCCCTGAACTCAGTTTCAGACTCTTACCCCTGGTTTCACAGACAAGGCTTAACCTAGTCCCAGACTACAATGCACGTTTGAGCTGTTTTGTCTCAAGATGCACAGCTACTTAAATACCCTAATTAAACTAAGGCCTAGTCCTGGTTTAGTCTAATCCTTGTCTGTGAAACAGGGCCATGGAGATAGTCATTATTGTCAGGGTGATAGGCATAATGGGGTAGATTGTGGTATACACCGGTATAGGGACAGAGAGGGACGGTCAGAACAAGATGTAGGTGAAAGGTCAGGGGACTCATAAGGACAGCTTTGCAGTTTCTGATCCCTCCAAATGTAAGAAAAGCAGATGGGACAATTAAAGCGTATAAGATAAAAGCCGTCAACTGTTCTTAAATCAGAACACACAGCTGACCCAGTCTCCCCAGCGGTGTCTTTATTTGTCTTTTTGTTTGTTTGATTAAATAAATCCATCCCAGACCGACTGTTTCAGTCATCTAGAGCTGTGAATTGGCAGGATGAATAACCAAATGCATCTTGAGCCCAAGCGTTGTGTTAAAGTAGATACTTGTTCAGTGGCAGACAAGTTGTTTCTTTCTGAAGAGACTAAGACTACGCCCACACAAAGCCGGAGCTTACCCTATCCGATCTTTTTTTTGTCTTCGTCTCAAGAAATATCTGCGTCCACACGAAACCACTTAAACGATGTATTATACATGCCAGACCATTATGTGGCGCTGTAATTCTGCCACAGAGATACACTTAAAGCAGCGAATTAGACTTGGAGCATGCACATAAACCTTGCGCGTTATATACAAACTACAGTAAAGATTAGAAATAACGCTTTATTTTGGCTCAGTAGCTTCTGCAACACAAACACAAGCATCTAGAGTCTGCCATTGTTGTTGCTGTTGCTGTTTTGTTGCCTGGAAAATCCAGCCTCACCACTGTACCAGCGGATGAGTCTGGTCGGCCATTGAATCAATTCGATTTCTAGGGCGGAGCAAATCCGAGCAAACAGGAAGCGGAGTAAACCAATCAGAGAAGGGCAGATATGACGTTAGAAAAACGACAAGAGAGTCAACAGCGAAAAGTAAATAATTAATGTGTTTTTGGTCATTTAAAACTGAATTCACGGCTGAATAGAACAAACTCTCGGGTCTCCCGTGCACAGTCTTTGTTGATATTGAAGGGACTTTAGCCGCACTAGAGTGACGCTGTTTTGCACTCAGCGTCACTGAAATAAACGAATCTGATTGCACGGTACATTTTGGAGTTGACTCGAATCGCGACGGAGGGCAGACTGACCCGACTGATTAATCTTGTAGATATATATCAGTCTGGCCTTGCCAGGCAAGCTGTTTTGTGCTGTTAGTGGCGTCTGACTAGGGTCGACACATGGGGTGATGACATCATTGTTTCTCAAAATATACGGATTGCCCCGTCCACACAAAAACGCAAAGACGCAGTGTGTCCCAATTTGCGTACTTATGCACTATTCTATGATGTTTTTAAGTATAAATAGTGTGAGTAGTGCGTTCACACTGAAAATTCCAAAAAGAAAAAGTACATTTTAAATACCCGGATGATGCACTAAATTAATGGAAAAAACGAAGTGTGGAATGTTGGACACTTCGTGCACTCAACTGTCGCAGCTTTAATTACGTAGTGGAGAGGAAGGGAGGATCGGACTCCATTGTTAAATGACAAAATAACCTTATACAATTCACGCACTACATGGATGAGTGCATAGTGCACAAGTACATAGTGTATAAGTGCATAGTGTATAGTGCGTCATTTGGGACGCAACTACGGTGTTTTCAGATTTATCCATTCTGGGACCCAGTTTCAAAAAATAGCGGTTTCACCTTCTGAAAATGCCGGATCCGTGTGGACAAAATGCCTATATGATACAAAACTTGTGCATATTCACAAAAACGCGTCTCCGTGTGGATGAGAAAATGTTGACTATGACTGTGTAACATGAAAATGTTGACTATGACTGTGTAACATGAAAAATATTCTGATTTCAAGTAGTTCAATACTTTACTGTGTGCTGATTCACAGACTGTGAATTATATATTTTCTTTAAGACTCAGCACACTTTAAAACACTGCTATGTCATGTTTCATGTTTATCTTTTTTTTGTCCATTAATGAACTTGTCTTTTGTTCATACCTGTTCATATTTTAAATTCATTTTTTATAGACTCTTCAGATTATTGTCTTTTGGTGCTGACTAGCATATAGTAAAGACTTAAAGGTTGTTTGTCATGTCTGTCATTTTGATATTTAAAATAAACAATCTTTGGTTAAGCTACTAATACAACATGCCCATATATGGTACTTCATTTTACTCTGATTAATAAAGAATCAATGACTTTCACCTGTGACATACTGATTGAGTAAACTGGCAGGTGCAAAGACAAATCATGCTTGTGGAGTGAGGTGGAGCCATGCTGATTTACATCTGTATAAATATGAATGGCAGCACCCTAATGTATCACTGAAACAAGCTTAGCAATAATGGGGTTTTGGCAGGTTGGAGTTGGATTGGTGTTTGTTCTTGCACTTGGATTTTCTGAAGTACAATGGAGAGCAAGAGCAGCACATAATCGGAGTCCAAGTGCAGCACATAATTGGAATCCAAGCCATTTTAGGCCAAGGGCATTAGCTCAAGTTTTTCAACAGGCTGATTCTAGGAAGTCTTTGGTTCCCAATAATCCTGTATTTGCACCACAAAGGTCTCCTGCTCAGTTTCCTGTTCAACACCAGCCATGACCGACTTTGGAAAACCTTCTCAAGATCTTTTGGGTGTTCAGTCAAAAGAGCTGTTGCAGGGTCCAGTGACAAAACTGACGTGGAGCTTTCCAAGTCTACCAGAGGAACCACAGCAGCCAGACATTCCCTTCGAGCTGCCGCATCCTATCCCTCCCAACAGTGTAGCGGCTCAGTGTGGAGAGAATTCAGTATATGTGGAAGTGAAGGAGGACTTCTTTGGGACGGGGCACCCACTGTTGTCTTCTGCTTTTACACTGGGAGGCTGTGCTGCAACTGGAAAGGATCCTTCTGCTCAAGTGCTCATTTTTGAGTCTGAACTGCATGGATGTGGCAGCACATCAACAGTAGGGCTCTATTTTGATGTTATCAAAGGTATTTTAAACTGTCCCTGTGAGTGATGTTTGTTCTTTTTAGGTGACTGAGGATGAGCTTGTCTATACGTTTAACCTCATCTACACCCCACAAGAGGCTTCCTATGGTGTTCCAATTGTCAGGAGCAGTGGTGCGGTGGTTGGTATTGAGTGTCACTATCCAAGGTGAGGACTAGTTTAATTCAGGCTCACTGGATGTGCTAATCCCACCATTTATGGGCAAGATGACTGCTTGTTTAACTCCTACAGAATGCATAATGTGAGCAGCAATGCCTTGATGCCCACTTGGATCCCACACGCCTCAACTAAAGTTGCAGAGGAAGTCTTTGTCCTGTCCCTCAAGCTCATGACTGGTTGGTGTAGTCCAAACATGTTTATCATACCTGTGCTTGTGAACCTGTGCTAAGACTTTCTTTTCAGATGACTGGACTTTTGAGAGGCCTTCTAACCAGTACTTCCTGGGCGACATCATAAATCTTGAAGCATCAGTGCATGTGTACAACCATGTTCCCGTCCGTGTGTTTGTGGACAGCTGTGTGGCTACTGCGGTCCCTGATGTCACTTCTGTCCTCAGATACTCCTTCATTGAGAATAATGGGTAAGCTGTGCTAACATGTTTCCCACCAGAAGTGTTGTAGGATGTCTAACTGTTTTGTCCCCAGGTGCCTAGTTGATGCTAAGCTCACAGGCTCCAGGTCTCACTTTATGCCCCGGACTCAAATTGACAAGCTCCGGTTTCAGCTGGATGCGTTCAGGTTCCAGCAATCAGACAGTGGACTGGTATGTTGTAGTTGTGCAGCTCCTTGTATGAATTGCTAGCATGGTGCACAATCAATTGTCTTTGCAGGTCTACATTACTTGCATTGTGAAGGTGACGGCAGCATCCGCTCCAACAGCACCCGAACAGAAAGCTTGTTCATTCTCTCCTAATGGGTATGTTGCCCACTAGATCAGTGTACAGGTAAATTGGCAGTTGTAAATTAATTGAGGGTTTGTCTTGTCAGTTGGGTGTCTGCAGATGATTCTGACCAGGTGTGTGGCTGCTGTGACTCCACTTGTGGCATCCGAAGTGCAAGTGATCAGCTGCTTGCAGGTATGGACTAACACTGATAACTTGTTGTCTATACCGCTTTGGTTCTCACTACTTTTTATTTTTTATTTTATTTTTTTTTTTTTTTACTACTCATTTGTTCCTCAGATCCACGATGGGAAAGGGCATCTGTTGGCCCCATCAATGTTAAGGAATATGGCTATAGCCAAAAATAACTGGAAATGCCATGTGACTTAATAAAAGAAATGGTCATAATTGGCTCTGTTTGAACTGTCTTTACTCGCACAAACACTACAACAATTCTATCCATTATATGGTTTCACTTCTGTTCAGATATGTACCACAAGCCCTCTAACAAAACATCCCCACACAAGCCAGAAGTAGAACCATTTAAGCTAGGCCTGTTACAACACTAAAGGATCATGGGATCCTTTAGTGTTGATCATGGTTTTTTTTTTTTTTTTTTTTTTTTTTTTCTGATACGCCCTTTGGAGTGCACTGAGGTTCTATACAGTAACATAATATTGTATTAACCAGGTATGGAACTGATATTGAGTTATGGTACTGTGGGGGAGTTGAATTAAGTTGTCAAATTATGGCTTGCTATTGCAGCATCCTCCATTAGAAAGGTTGTCTTTACCTATTAAACAGAACATGGTGTCAAAAGTATAAATATCATCTGATAACCAGGTCTCATTAAAGACCTCACAAAAATGACTGAACTGTGACGTGCATGTGAGAACAAATTTCAAAGAAACAATGCTGCCTACTAAATTTCCAACACGGCCATGGTCCATGGTAGATGCAGATTTGTTTCAGAAAGACAATAAGCATTACTTAATCATTGTGGACTACTTTTCTAGATTCTTTGAGGTTGCAAAACTGACATCAATGGCTGCAGAATCTGTAGATGAACACTTCAAGTCCATCTTTGCACGTCATGGAATTCCCGAGGTGGTGCGCTCAGATAATGGGCCACAGTTTGCTTCAGAGTATTTCTGTGTGTTTTCACAGGACTGGGGCTTTGACTGATGTCGAGTTCTCATTTTCCGCAGAGCAACGGAGAGGTGGAGCGAGCTGTGAGGACAGTCAAGAACCTCAAGTCGAAGAATCCTTACCTTGCATGTATGGCTTACCGAGCAGCCCCTCTTGCCAATGGGTACAGTCCTGCCGAGCTCCTCATGGGTAGGAAAATAAGAACACTAGTTCCTTGATTCTGTCACAGCTCGGTCCAAAGTGTGTAGATTTGGAAAAGCTGAAAAAAATTTACAGACAGAATCAGAAACAAAATTTCGACAAAAGGTACAAAGCACACAACATGATGCACTTGCAACCAGGTGAATCTGTTTGGGTCAAGGCAGAAGGATCACACTTCTGAAAGGGGTACTGTTGTCTCCACTGCTGGCACACCCAGATCTTACCTCGTAGAGACACCCAGAGGTACCTTGAGGAGAAAAATGTTTCACCTCTCACCAACTCCAAATGCTCCTGTGACATCTGTTCTTCCAGACTCAACAGAATCATTCATCTCCATGCTCTGTAAGTCCAACTATCACACCAGAAATTCAGAAGATATGCCAGCAGACTTCACCATGTAAGAAATGGTATCCTTCCAGGATTAGAGCTCCTCCTGGTTATCTAAAGGCCTTTCATTGTAGTTGCCTCGGAGAAACACTGAGTGGTCAATGGAGCAGAATAATCCCCACACTCAGTTGAAGGTTTTGGGTAGTCTACCCCCATCCTTCTAGTCTAGAAGAATAATCATACAAAGCACGTTTTGCTATCATTTTGTTGTATGAAAAAACATTGAATAATTAATTTAATTTAACTGCTTTGCATAAAAATGTTAATTGTCTAATAAGAAGATAAATATTTCTTTAAAGTTTATTTTGCTCCCCTAAAGGGAAAAAAGAAAAAATCTTATTTTGAAAGGGGGATGTAGTATTAGGTTCCATACGGTAACATAATATTGCATTAACCAGGTGTGGAACTGATATTGAGTGTTACGGTACTGTGGGAAGTTGAATAAAAAAGTAATCAGAAGTTATGGCTGGCTGTTGCATCATCCTCCATTAGAAAGGTTGTCGTTGTACCTATTAAACAAAAGAACATATATCCCGTTTGGAACGCACCGCATATGTCTGTCCTGAAGTAAGCAGTTCAGGTTAAAAAAAGATCTTTGCCACCCTTGAAGTGTTTTTCATTATAGAAATAGTTGGATGTACCACTCTATGGAGTTTGTTAAACATGATCTTGCATTCCTTCAGGCTCAGTATAAAAACCACTTTGTGGCGGCATCGGGTGTTCCACCTAAATTTACCACAAAGTCAAGCAGCTCTTCTGGGTGGACCAGTGCAGGAAGTCTAATGCCAAGTTTACACTACAGGACTTTAAACGTCGGCAGATCGCTGTGCTGTTCAGAGTACATGACTTGCTGTGGTATTTGTGGTGTTCACACTATGTGACACTACGTAAATGATCTGCAACAGGAGGTTACACACTACACGAGCTGACAACGACTTTATTTGAAAATGGCTGTTGGGAAGAAATTAGATTAAATTTTGAATTAAATTTAATAAAAATTAAAATAACATTATATTAAAACTTTAAGACATTCTGGCAGACCTCCCAGAGTTAAGGAGACCATTATTTTAGAACATTTCCCTTTATTGTTTCCATGACAACACGTCATGCTTGTCACACGTGACACACTGCGGCCACACTGTATGACAGATGTATTGCTCACCATGTCATCTGATATTCCCATTCTCAAATATGTGCAAGTGTTTTGTCATTTAAAAACCTAAATATTGACCTTGATCTTAATATATATAATGTGAATTCATCCATTTGTCCCGAAATACATGTGGCCGGTGAACTGGGAGAACAATAGAGTGAATGAGATTTATAGTTACCTACACAAAGTGTATCTGATATGAATAAACGTCGGCAAATTATATTTGAATGGATTGTTATTGCTGCTTCCATAGACATCAGTGTATAGTTCATTGGCTGTTGCATCACCACACCACAGGACAGTGAGTCGGCCGACAGCTCCAGATATTTAGCATGCTAGATATTTGTCTGGCATCTGCGAGGTTTGGCAACGCATCACACATAAAGATTGGCGAGTGCTGATCGCTTGCTGATTTTTCCCCGATCACAGCCCGACCTGTCAGCGAGCTTGTTCACTGGCAAATCGGGCTTATAATCCTGTAGTGTAAACTTGGCATAAGCTCTTTGCTTTCAGGAGCACCTGAGGGGCCTGACAGACCCCACCTGCCCTACTCGCCAACGTCCTCTTCCTCATTTTCCTCCATGGCACCACCCCCTGCCCTCAGCTCAGGCACCAAAATGAGCGGCTTCAGTAGTGCAGGCTCCCTGAACTCAGTTTCAGACTCTTACCCCAGGTTTCACAGACAAGGCTAAACCTAGTCCCAGACTACAATGCATGTTTGAGCTGTTTTAACCGAAAGTAACTTGATCTGACATATCTTAAAATATATGGGGAAAGGGGCCATTATAGTGACAGAGATCGTCATGGTGATAGCTGAAACGGTGAAGGGAGCCATAGGGACAGAGAGGGACGGTCAGAACAAGATGTAGGTGAAAGGTCAGGGACTCATAAGGACAGCTTTGCAGTTCCTGATCCCCCCAAATATAAGAAACGCAGATGGGATAATTAAAGTCTGTCAGATAAAAGCCGTCGACTGTTCTTAAATCAGAACACACAGCTGACCCAGTCTCCCCAGCGGTGTCTTTATTTGTCTTTTTGTTTGTTTGTTTAAATAAATCCATCCCAGACCGACTGTTTCAGTCATTTAGAGCTGTGAATTGGCAAGATGAGTAACCAAATGCATCTTGAGCCCAAGCGTTGTGTTAAAGTAGATACTTGTTCAGTGGCAGACAAGTTGTTTCTTTCTGAAGAGACTAATAGGATGAGAAAATGTTGACTCTGACTGTGTAACATGAAAAATATTCTGATTTCAAGTAATTGAATACTTTACTGTGTGCTGATTCACAGATATTTGTGAAATATATTTTTTCTTTAAGATTCAGCAGTGTGTTTTAAAGTGTGCTATGTCATGTTTCATCTTTTTTTAAAGTTCTTAAATGTCCATTAATGAGCTTGTCTTTTGTTCACACCTGTTAAAATTTTGAATTCAGTTTTTAGTAGACTCTTCAGATTATTGTCTTTTGGTGCTGACTAGCATATAGTATATTTCAATAAATCCACACACACACTCTGATCAACCTAATCGTAATAGTTGTAATGGGGAGAAAAATATATCAGTGAAACTATAATAAAATGTTTGATCTTGCATTCCTTTGGTTCTGAACTAAACTGCTCAATTTCAGTCCCTTGAAGATTGTTGATGTGAGCGAAGAATGTTTTTTACAATCTAAACCTGACTATAAACATAATAATCTTTATTATCTTGGATACTAGTGTACAATTCTGTATGTGGCTATGTTTCTGAATCAATAAAAGAGGAGGATGCAAAGGATGTTTGTCATGTCTGTCATTTTGATATTTAAAATAAGCAATCATTTGGTTAAGCTACTAATACAACATGCCCGTATATGGTACTTAATTTTACTCTGATTAATAAATAATCAATGGCTTTCACCTGTGACATACTGATTGAGTAAATTGGCAGGTGCAAAGACAAATCATGCTTGTGGAGTGAAGTGGAGCCATGCTGATTTACATCTGTATAAATGTGAATGGCAGCACCCTAATGTATCACTGAAACAAGCTTAGCAATAATGGGGTTTTGGCAGGTTGGATTTGGATTGGTGTTTGTTCTTGCACTTGGATTTTCTGAAGCACAATGGAGAGCAAGAGCAGCACATAATCGGAGTCCAAGCCATTTTAGGCCAAGGGCATTAGCTCAAGTTTTTCAACAGGCTGATTCTAGGAAGTCTTTGGTTCCCAATAATCCTGTATTTGCACCACAAAGGTTTCCTGCTCAGTTTCCTGTCCAGACACCAGCCATGACCGACTTTGGAAAGCCTTCTCAAGATCTTTTGGGTGTTCAGTCAAAAGAGCTGTTGCAGGGTCCAGTGACAAAACTGACGTGGAGTTTTCCAAGTCTACCAGAGGAACCACAGCAGCCAGACATTCCCTTCGAGCTGCCGCATCCTATCCCTCCCAACAGTGTAGCGGCTCAGTGTGGAGAGAATTCAGTATATGTGGAAGTGAAGGAGGACTTCTTTGGGACGGGGCACCCACTGTTGTCTTCTGCTTTTACACTGGGAGGCTGTGCTGCAACTGGAGAGGATCCTTCTGCTCAAGTGCTCATTTTTGAGTCTGAACTGCATGGATGTGGCAGCACATCAACAGTAGGGCTCTATTTTGATGTTATCAAAGGTATGTTGAACTGTCCCTGTGAGTGAGTGTTTGTTCTTTTTAGGTGACTGAGGATGAGCTTGTCTATACGTTTAACCTCATCTACACCCCACAAGAGGCTTCCTATGGTGTTCCTATTGTCAGGAGCAGTGGTGCGGTGGTTGGTATTGAGTGTCACTATCTAAGGTGAGGACTAGTTTAATTCAGGCTCACTGGATGTGCTAATCCCACCATTTATAGACATGATGACCAGAGGTGTAAAGTACGCTCAAATGTTACTCAAGTGAAAGTACAAGTACTGAGTGAGTTTGACTCAATTATAAGTATCTGGGCAGAATCATATTTGAGTAAAAAGTACCACATTAAAATTGTACTTGAGTATTAAAGTAACCGCAAGAATGAGAACTAGAGATTCTTTAAGCTTTTAATCTCTTAAAAACATGAAGTGAATGACCCACATACAAGGTTTTATTCTGCTTTAGAACTGTTTGTATTTAATTATAAAGTTGGCATGAAATCAAAACTGACACTATTTACTTTGTTAGTGCATATTACTAGTCTTGTGGTGAACAATCTGTGCAAGTTACTACACCGAAAAATTGTTTGTCGCGGTAATCTTTAATCAAAATCTGAAGTTACTTCCGTTAGCGTCCCTTCTCGGATGACATCAGTTTGACGGCTTGGGTTGAAACCGCGTAAACCACTCCCCTCCAACCGTTAGTCTGCTATGAGCCAGAGATGGAGAGGAGCGCTAAAGTTAAACTGCCCTCTATTCAATATTCTGTTTCACTTGGCAATGTGTCACAACACTTTTGCAACTTCCAGTTCACGGGGACTTTAATGTCTGACCAATTTCATGGAATGTGAAAATGAATCTCATTGTCAAAATTAATAACATTTTATATTAAAATGAAGTGATCTTCCCTTTTTTTTTTTTTTTTTTTTTTTTTTTTTTTGTACTCAAAGTAAAAATCCCCAAAAATAAAGTACAGTAAAAGTTACTTGAGTACTTTACACCTCTGAAGATGACTGCTTGTTTAACTCCTACAGAATGCATAATGTGAGCAGCAATGCCTTGATGCCCACTTGGATCCCACATGCCTCAACTAAAGTTGCAGAGGAAGTCTTTGTCCTGTCCCTCAAGCTCATGACTGGTTGGTGTAGTCCAAACATGTCTGTATCATGCCTGTGCTTTTGAACCTGTGCTAAGACTTTCTTTTCAGATGACTGGACTTTTGAGAGGCCTTCTAACCAGTACTTCCTGGGCGACATCATAAATCTTGAAGCATCAGTGCATGTGTACAACCATGTTCCCGTCCGTGTGTTTGTGGACAGCTGTGTGGCTACTGCGGTCCCTGATGTCACTTCTGTCCCCAGATACTCCTTCGTTGAGAATAATGGGTAAGCTGTGCTAACATGTTTCCCACCAGAAGTGTTGTAGGATGTCTAACTGTGTTTTGTCCCCAGGTGCCTAGTTGATGCTAAGCTCACAGGCTCCAGGTCTCACTTTATGCCCCGGACTCAAATTGACAAGCTCCGGTTTCAGCTGGATGCGTTCAGGTTCCAGCAATCAGACAGTGGACTGGTATGTATGCTGTAGTTGTGCAGCTCCTTGTATGAATTGCTAGCATGGTGCAAACAATTTGTCTTTGTAGGTCTACATTACTTGCATTGTGAAGGTGGCTGCAGCATCTGCTCCGACAGGACCCGAACAGAAAGCTTGTTCATTCTCTCCTAATGGGTATGTTGCCCACTAGATCAGCGTACAGGTAAATTGACAGTTGTAATTTTAATTGAGGGTTTGTCTTGTCAGTTGGGTGTCAGCAGATGATTCTGACCAGGTGTGTGGCTGCTGTGACTCCACTTGTGGCATCAGAAGTGCAAGTGATCAGCTGCTTACAGGTATGGACTAACACTGATAACTTGTTGTCATACACCACTTTGGTTCTCACTACTCATTTGTTCCTCAGGTCTACAATGGGAAAAGGCATCTGTTGGCCCCATCAATGTTAAGAAATATGGCTATGACCAAAAATAACTGGAAATGCCATGTGACTTTTGGTGACTTAATAAAAAAATGGCCTTAATAGGCTTGTTTGAATTGTCTTTATTTGCACACTACACATTTCCATCTTTGATTTCACTGTTCAGATGTACCACCACAAAAAGACTTACTGTTGGTGTAGGGGTGGGGACATTTTGGGGAAGACTTTGAGCACTGCATCTATGTACAGAGGCTTTTTTCTTTCTGTATACAAAATTTGTTCTAGAAAGTACCCCCTCCCCCAAATTGGTTACAATTAACTGCAAGGCAGTGGATCAAGAAGTCTAGATCCAGTGATCATGTTGACACTTGCAAGGCTCATTTCTAGAAATGACTCTAGTAAGCCATAACTTTTTTTTTTTTTTTTTTTTTTTTTTTTTTTTTTTCCCCTCTGAGATGGAGGCATACAGGTTTTATCAGTCTGCCTAGGAAGTTATGCTTCAAAGTTACATCTTTGAAGAATTGGTAGTTCACCCAAAAATGAAGTTCCCATCACTGAGTTTTGGACTGATGCTGACACTAGCCAAGATTTTCACACGTTTTGTTTTCTGTAAAACCATGTGTAGAATCTATTGCAGTATTTTATATGCTGTTCTGTTGGCTTGTGTGCACTTAAACTTATAATTAAAGGATAGCTGTTAAATTAATGTTGCAAATTTCTTTTTGTGCCCTCTGTAGTCCCTTGTTCACTTAATGCATTTTACAAACTCAAAGGATGAGGTTTTTTTTTTAAGCTGGTAATGAGAACAGCTGTTCCTGCAGCCTCCTTAGCCATTAGTTTGGACACAACCAGCTCATGGGCCGTTTCTCAATATGCGTATGTGTCTGTACTTGTGTTCTTGTGGACTTGTGAAACGTCATCAGTCGCTGTCCAAGTACTGTTCCAATTCAAAGTTCGCATCTAGCCAAGTTCATTTCAAATTCCCGGATGTGTTCTTGATCCACCCCTTTTATCGAGGATGCATCGAGAGGTGACTTGTGCAGACTTGAGACAGCCAGGTATCCCAGAATGCATCTCGCACTAACCAGCAAGCGTCAATAGTAAAGGAGAAACCCAGCATAATTTAAACATATTACTGTTTTTATGTCATGATATGTAGTTTTAAGAGTTTTTCAGGCGAGAATGTGTTGGTTTAGAGCTCATTTGTGGTTTATTGATACAGATTGCGCCTTTCTGACAATTTGATCTGACGTTGTCGGAGTTGTGAGATCCAGGCGATCACCGGACGCTCAGCGCTCATGTGCCCAGCCGAGAGCAGCCTTACCTCGACTAGTCCTTCTGACGTTTGCCGCTGGCTCCGTTTTGGCTGAGGGCAACGTGACGTTTCATAACTTTATATATGGCTATTTAACTTTTGTATCCTACTAAAGCGCTGATTTTGTACGCTTGACTGAATTGTTTGCTTTATTTCTTATTGTATATTCTTACCTTTTATAATGGCTATTATTGATCATTAAAACTGACATAAAACAAATAGAGACATGGTTTTGTTTTATGTTATAGCCTATTTCATTTTATTACAGTGAAGTTAATCAGAGTATGCACAAATAGTATTACATTTAATATTTTTGAAATATATACGAAAAGAGGCAGGGTTGTTTTATATTTCGTTTTGTTATAAATATATGCACATTGCAGATAATCAATCACTCGTTGCCTGAGACTATTAATATGTTTTTGTTTGTTTTTAAAAAAAAAAAACGAAAAGAGGCAGAGTGGTGTTTTATAACAAATTTCGTTTTATTGTTGGCTAAAATATACATAAAGAGATAACCGGAGAAGCCAGAGCGAGCTGAGTGACGTTATCAAGAACGCTGCTGTTCCATTTGCAGAATCACCGGACTTGTGTTCTCCCGTCCACGGGAGTTCATTCTCCTGAGTCGAACTTGCCAAGTCCTAACTACCAAGGATGCGAGTCCGAAGTTTGCAAACTTGGTTTTGAGAAACGGCCATGGAGTAGTCCACTAATCAGACTGATAAAACTGATAAGTTAATTCAGCTGGGTTAAATAAAAAGAATCCCCTATAATTAATGTGGTGATTCAAAAATTCTTTAGCCATGGGACTAAGGCAAGTTTTTGGGCTATTGTTGGCATTTTTGGGTGGTTTGTCTGAAGCATAATGGCAAGGTAGATCAATACAAAACCCTGTAATGTTTAAGCTTCAACAGCCAGCACAAGGTCCACTGGAACCTGAATTCAGGATGTCTCGGAGTCCCCCAAAATATTCTCAAGGTCTTATGGGTGTTTAGTCAAAAGAGCTGTTGCAGGGTCCATTGGTGAAACTTGTTGTGTTAGGATGGCTATTTAATCGTTATTGTGTGCTGAAGTAAGCCAGGTCAAAACCGACGTGATACCTTTTTTTATTCTCCTCCCCACTCATCCACTAGGGCGTGATATTCAACCATATCACTACATCCCCCTTTCTGAGATTTGTGCTTTACATCACATCAGACATACATGAGAATGTAAATATAGAATCCTTTTACAATTTACTACAATATCACAAAATCTGTTATCTCTATAACCATTATTTATAACAATTTAACAAATTCTCTCTTTTCCTGTTCCCCCCACAATTACCATACATAACAAATTTGCAGAAATAGAACACAGATTATTACTTTTTTTTTTTTTTTTTTTTTACCCTAAGAAGGGTGGAGTAGACTGCCCACACCTGCTACTGAGTGTGGGGGTTTATTCTGCCCCGTAGCAAATCACTCAGTTCTCCTAGTACCTGCTAACAATGCACAAAGTCCTCCAGGTACTTTGGAGGTCTCCTGTCTCTGGAAGGATATCTTGTCTCAGGACTGCTGAGAAGCACTGGAGCATTTGCTGAATCCACAGTGTCTGGCACAACACTAGAATATTTGTTTACCAGTACAGGTGTTCTATTAGGACTCAATGTTTCTACTGGCAGTTCTACTGGGGTTGACACTAGGTGACTTCGATTCCGACGAAGAATACCTTTAGGTGAATCCACCAGGTAGGATCTTGGAGTCTCCGCTTTCAAAATCACAGTCCCTTTATCTTTAGTGTCACTAATCCACACTGGCTCACCTGGATGTAACTGTGGTAAGTCATGTGCTCTGTGTCTATTATTAAACTGTTTAACTTGTTTCTTTCTCTTTAACTTTTCCTCTGCTTTCAGACGATCCAAGTCCATCCAGCCAGGATTCAACATTGATGGAACAACTGGGATTGTCGTGCGAAGCTTTCGGCCCATCAGCAGTTCTGCTGGACTATATCCATTAGCTAATGGTGTTGCCCGATACTCCATAAGAGCAAGATATGGATCTGCGGCTTTAGCAAGTAAATCTTTCACCGTTCTTACCGCCCTTTCAGCTTCCCCATTGGCTTGTGGATATCTGGGACTGGATGTCGTATGAGAGAAACCCCACTCTTTAGCAAATTTCTTGAAACATTCTGCACTGAACTGTGGTCCATTGTCTGACATCACTTCAGTAGGAATTCCGTGACGAGCAAACATACTTTTGAGATGGGTTACCACACTTGCAGCAGTTGTTGAAGACAGTTTTGCTATTTCCACAAACCGGGAAAAATAGTCGATAACCAGCAAGTATTGATCCTCTTTCCACTGAAACAGATCTGCGGCGACTTTTGTCCAAGGCCTTTCAGGGAATTCAGTGGGAATCAATGTCTCTTTAAAGTGTTTTCTTTGGCTTGCACATACGTCACATTTTTCCACCTTTGATTGCAGCTGTGCGCTCAGACCTGGTCACCAAACCGATTGCTTAGCACGTTCTCGGCATTTAGCAATGCCCGGTTGTGCACCATGCAGTTTCTCCAGGATATCACTCTGTAGTGACTTTGGAATTACCAGACGACAGCCTTTTAGCAACAGTCCATTCTCTACTGTTAACTCCCCAGCAAACTGGAAATACGGCTGCACCATGGCTTCCACTCTGTTTTTAGATGGCCAGCCTTCAAGAGAGTACTCCTTCACCAGCTGTAAAACTGGATCAGCTTCCTGATGTTACTGAATTTCGTGACGTCTCTTTTCAGTAGCAGGTAAGCTGGTGACAACTGAGGTCACATACAGGTTCATCTCTTCTTCATTTTGCTGTCTGTCATGTTCTCCTTCTTCACTAGGTGCTCTAGAGAGGACATCAGCAGTCGCAATGTTTTTCCCTGGGACATGTGAAATGTAAGTGAATTTCATGAGTCTCATGCGCAATCTTTGGATACGCGGTGGTAGTTCGTCTAGGTTCTTTGAACTCAAAAGGGGTACCAAAGGTTTGTGGTCTGTTTCTACTTGAAAAGAAAGGCCCACGAGAAAGTCTGAGAAGCGCTCACAAGCCCAGGTGACAGCTAAGGCCTCCTTTTCAATTTGCGCATATCTCCTTTCCGTGTTTGTGAGTGCTCTTGATGCGTAGGCTACAGGTTTAAGCTGCTTGTCCCCTTGCATCTGTGGCCATACAGCTCCAATCCCTTAAGATGATGCATCAGCTGAAAAAACTGTGGTTGCTTTTGGATCATAAAGAGTCAGTCCAGGTGGTGTGCTTAGATCTCTTTTAATGTTCTCAAAAGCTCTCTTTTGTTGCTCTCCCCATACCCACATATTCTTTTTCTGCAGTAGATCTCTTAAAGGCTGTGTTTTCTCTACTAGGTTAGGTAAAAACTTCCCAAGGTGATTTATCATGCCCATGAATCTCCTCACTTCACTTACATTTGTTGGTTCACTCATATGAGTGACTGCACGCACTTTTTCAGGATCTGCGTGAACTCCTGACTCATCCAATATCTGCCCCAGGAACTTCAAACTCTTCTTTGAGAATTCACATTTATCATTGAGAGTCACACCTTCCTTTTGCAGTTTTTATGTGGCAAAAAACCCCATCTAGACCTTCCAGCATCTGTGACATCCTTTTATGAAAATGTTCTGGAGCAGAAGATATCCCAAAACAAAGTCGGCTGAAGCAAAACCTTCCAAAAGGAGTAATAAAGGTGGTGAGGAGGGCTGAATTCTCTGACAAAGGAATCTGCCAAAATCCTGAGTTGGCATCGAGTTTTGAGAAGACCTTGGCTCCTTCAAGTTGACTCAGAGAATGTTCTACAGAAGGAAGAATGTATCTTTCCCTGTTTACTGCGCTTTGTAAGGTCCACACATATGCGCACTGCACCATTTGGTTTCGGAACAACGACCATGTCTGCGCACCAATCAGTCGGTTGTTCAACTCTGGAAATCACACCTTGATTCTCCATGCGTTCCAATTCCTGTTTCATTTTTGTCATGAGGGGCAATGGAATACGACGGGGTGTTGACAGCGAAAAGGGCTTGGCGTCAGGCTTCAGAGATATCTCATACTCTCCCTGCAGTTTTCCCAGACCCTTGAATAATCCAGGAAACTGTCTTTTCACTGACTCCATACTATCAAGGTTCACTGTATTGATTCTCGCTACGATACCTAAAGCATGGATTGCTGGCCGCCCGAGTAGCGCCATTTTCAATCCTGAAATCACATATATGTCTTGGGTTGTGGTTTTATTTTTCGTGCTAAGTTTAGCTGTGCACCTACCCTTGACCTGCAGAGAATCTTGGCCTGGTCCCAGCAGTAACTTCGAGGTTTTCTGCAGTTTACCGAAGTTTTCCTGCTTGAACAAATCTTCGGAAACCACTGTGACGTCTGCTCCCGTGTCCACTTTAAACAGCACCTCTGAATCATTCACTTTTAGTTTTATCAGCCAGGGGGCATCATTCTGCTCTGTACTGACAGTACCTAAGAAAGCCATGTCATCCTCTTGTTCATCACCAGTCATGTTTACTTCACTAATTCCTCTGGACCTGCAAACCTTTGCATAATGACCTTTTTTCTTACAAAGATTGCAGTAAGCCTGTCTTGCTGGGCACTGAAATTTGCTGTGAGAAGGAATTTTCCCACACCTCTTACATGGGATGGACTTTTCCAACACAGTTTGCTTCTCTGCCATCCTAGCAGGCTTCTTACTCTGCATCATGCTTCGTCCTTTATTGTAAGGTCGTTGCTGTGCATGAACGATATCAACATTGGTTGCTAAATCACTTTTAAAGTTGGCTTTCAGCTCTTCTTGCTGTATCTTTACCAGCTCACTTTGGCGTACACGTGTGACAGCCTTCTCTAAAGTGAGTTCAGGATCCATCTGAAGTTGCTCTGACAATCTTTTATCTCTCAGTCCAACCACTAATCTGTCCCGAATCATTTCACTATATAATTCTCCATAGCCGCAATGCTCAGCTAGGCAATGTAGTGCTGTGATGAAATTATCTGCAGACTCTCCTGCTTCCTGTTGTCTCATATTAAATTTTGCACGTTCTAATATTACATTTCTTCATACTACAAAGTGTTCATTCAGATGCTCCATGACAGTATTATACTCACTGAGCTGTTCTGAAGTGAGACGCAATGATGTGAGGATGTCCTCCGCCTCATCACCCATTGTATACACTAGGGCATTAACTTGGTTCTCTTCTGGTTGTAATTCAAGTCCAGATGCAACTCTAAATCTTTCAAACCTTTTATTCCATTTTGGCCATTCCTCTGGTTTTGAGAAGTCAAACTTTTGCGGTGGCGGTACCTGAAACCGATCCATTTTCTCCTGCGTAGTTCTTCACTCCTCTGCACGCGTCGAGCGATCACTTGTCCAACGAGTTTTCACATCAAAAGGCATGAATTCTTATGTTACAACTCTTGGCAAAAGGGCTCTCTCAGTCCTCCTATGCCGTTCTCGTGCAAACTTCTGACACCATGTTGTGTTAGGATGGCTATTTTATCGTTATTGTGTGCTGAAGTAAGCCAGGTCAAAACCGACGTGATGTGATACCTTTTTTAATTCTCCTCCCCACTCATCCACTATGGGGCGATATTCAACCATATCACTACAAAACTGACGTGGAGCTTTTCAAGTCTACCAGAGGAACCACAGCAGCCAGACATTCCCTTCGAGCTGCCGCATCCTATCCCTCCCAACAGTGTAGCGGCTCAGTGTGGAGAGAATTCAGTATATGTGGAAGTGAAGGAGGACTTCTTTGGGACGGGGCACCCACTGTTGTCTTCTGCTTTTACACTGGGAGGCTGTGCTGCAACTGGAGAGGATCCTTCTGCTCAAGTGCTCATTTTTGAGTCTGAACTGCATGGATGTGGCAGCACATCAATGGTAATATGTTGTGTGTTTTTGTTGTTGTGGTAGTGGGTTTTGTAGGTTTCCGTGAGAAACGTTTACAATGCTAATCCTTTAGGTGACTAAAAATGAGCTGGTCTACATGTTTTCCCTCATCTACACCCCACAAGAGTCTTCCTATGGTGTTCCAATTGTCAGGAGCAGTGGTGCGGTGGTTTTTATTGAGTGTCACTATCGAAGGTGAGGACTAAATCAAGGATTGTTCTATGTCCTGATGCCATTAACATTAAGGTTTTATTGTTTTGTTTTTCTCCATCTTGTGGTGACTGCCACTTTCTTCCTCATCTACAGAGTACAAGATGTGAGCAGCAATGCCTCAATGCCTCAATGCCTACTTGGATACCTTATGCTTTCACCAACTTTGCAGAGGAACTTTTGGTCTTCTCCCTCAAGCTCATGACTGGTTGGTAGAGTGCAACTTTCTCTAGCGTCAACTTTGTGTGAACTTAACAATATGATTTTCCAACAGATGACTGGAGATTTGAGAGGCCTTCTAATCAGTACTTCTTGGGTGATATCATAAATTTTGAAGCCTCTGTGAGGACATACAACCATGTTCCTCTGTCTATTTGTGGATGGATTTGTGGCTACAGCAGTCCTTGATGTCATTGCTGTCCCTAGATACCCCTTTATTGAGAACAATGGGTAAGAAGTCCTTTTGTGTAATGTGAGTAAAGCAGAGGTCTGACTAGATTCTACATTACGTGCATGGTCGATGCCAAGCTCACAGGCTCCAGGTCTCACTTTATGCCCCAGACTCAAGGTGACAAGCTCCAGTTTCAGCTGGACACATTCAGGTTCCAGCAATCCGATAGTGGACTGGTATGTATGTTGTAGTTGTGCAACTTTGTATGAAATGTTGTCATGGTGTACAAACAAATGTCTTTGCAGGTCTATGTCACATGGCTTCATCATCCATTCCCACAAGTCCTGAGCAGAAAGCTTGTTCATTCTCTGCTAATGGGTGTGTTGACTGAAAATAAAGATGCAAGGGTAAATTAGGCTGTGCAAGGAATTAATGTTTGTTTGGCAGGTGGGTGTCTGCAGATGAATCTGATCAGGTGTGTGGCTGCTGTGAAACAACCTATAGCATCAGGAGTGCAAGCGATCAGCTTCTTGGAGGTATGAACTAAGCTACCTTCACGTTCTATTGGAAATTTGTTAATTCCCCACTTCTGAAGTAATGATATTGAGCTCATCGCATTCAAGTTTCAAAATGGGATGGTGTTCATGTGTAATTTTTACCAAAGAAACTAGTGTGTATATACGATAATTCCAAGAGTATGTGAAGGCAGCATTACTCCCAAATATTTGGTTGTTGTAACGCCTGGATGGATCCGTTCAGAGTCAATAAACTTTGGAGTTTTCAGAACGCTTTTAACCTGGTGAACTTTGTTTATAAATCACTAAATCGGCGCCGGACGGCTGTGACTTTCGGCAGGTTTGTGGGCCTGCAATGGTAAACAGAAAAGTCCAACTTCCTCACTTTGGTGACTTCAAAAGGAGCACCCCCCCCAGAGACTGACCAGATCCACATTCCAACACTCCACACACACAGGGACACACAAAAACACACACACAGACACATACAGAAACACACAATCATACATTTTTAACTGTATATGTGAACTACCACTATGCTGGAATATATATATGATATATTTTAGAGCCTATGCATGTTTCCTAGTGTTTAAATGAGTGTATTTGTGCTAGTGTGCATTTTAATAGGGGAATCCTGTCTGTAAACCATAACTTCTTCCCTATGCCTTTCCGACCTATCGAGTTTGATCTCGTTTTAAAGCTCCGGACTTGAGCTATTCATTGAGACATGTCACAAAACGGACAAATGCATTTTTCTATGTGTTTAATGATCCTGTGAAGAACGTACTCCATCTCGAAATCCGATCGGATAATCATTAAGTATGCAAACTCAGCTAGGAGACCAAACAAAGCAACTTTGCCCGCCAAATAGTGCTGCGCCTCTATTGGCTGCTACAATTCAGGAGGTGTGTTAGCTTGGGTTTCCATAAAGACAACGACACACACCTTCGCTGGTTCTTGTCTCTTCGCGCTCTCTTCTTCTTCTCCTTTGTCTCCCGACTGACTCACGAGCACCTCGTGCACGGACGCCTCAGGTGACCGCGCTTCCCAACCACGCGCGCAGTTCGGGAGGACCACTTCCTTAGACTCTCTCTCTCTTCGGCTAAGTTACTTAAGCTTAAACCTCTTTTGAAAACCCCGCCGGAGAAACCCTCTCTGAAAGGACCAACCCAGCCAGGCGCATTGAAACTGCTACACACGGACTTGAACCAATAAGCAAGTATTATCATTTATCTGAATTTGTCTAAACTGATTTCTGTGCTGGCTCTCTCTCGAAAAGGTTTAACAAAGAATTTGCCATCCTTTGATCATCTTTCTTTCCATGTCTTTTCTTCATTCTCACTCTTGTGTATATATATGTGTATACCTTCTGTATATATTTTAGACGTATAATCTCAGTCATAGTTGCATATATTAAACACTTTAATTCATGCTCGATTGTTCTGTTCGTTCTTTCAACTGAAGACCAAGTCACTTTAACGTTTTTCGATCGCTTTTTGCTTTGAGGCTATAATAGCAAGTTATTTTCATGGCCAGAAAATAACTCTGTTTATGATATTCTGTGAGGGACTTAGTTTGCTGGACAAACGAACAGTTTCTCTAGATAATTATTAAACCAGAACTAATCATATATGTAATTGATTATAATTCGTTGTAATTGATTCACAATATATGTTTAATTCCCCGTTGGGTTGATATATGAATCATAATTTATTCATAACCTTATGAATTATTATATTCATATTTCATCCATAAATGGATTAATAACTGTACGAACCGCTACATTCGTTATATATTACTTTATTTGGTGGAGGATGCGGGCAACGTTTTAAACTTGGTTTTCGGTAAAAGAGCAATGTAGAATAGTTTTGTATGACTTAATGTACATGCGAGCTTCAGTGAGAAGACGCACGGGTCCTCACTACGCACCGTTAACAAGCTGCTGTTTGTGTCTAAAAACACTGCAGGCCTAGCCTTGGTTGACTGTGAAATACACTGCAGTCCATTAATATTTCAAGCTCGTATCTGTGAAGGACGACAATCTTTGCAGTAAGTTACAGTTTTGAATATTAATTTCCGCTTGAATAAACGAATTGAGTCGTATTCAGCGCTTTGAAAGATTTGTGGGACGAGTTTCTCCCACCTATCTCTAAAAAGGCCTTATTATTATCTGCCACTATTAAATCTGAATTAATTGTGTCGTCCAAATAATTCACAATAGTTGGCGCTCCTGGGTTATGTCGTTCGGCCTAGCTAACCAAACCACGTGATCCCCCTTACAAATCTAATCGGAGAGCAGTCATCTGCTTTAACGATTGATGTGTGAGAGTTTGGAGCTATATCAGCATCCTGATCCAATGTTGATTTGTATCCCGCGGCGAAGGAATCCCGCAAAAGTTACATATTCGCGTGCACTAAAGTTTGCACCAAAGGGACTGATTCCCAGAGTTGTGTACCCGTGAGTAAAACGGTACACATATATTTATGAAAGTATAGTGTAATCGTGATCGTGCAGTTAAAACAGCGTAAGGGTCAGAACCCCACGAGCGCGTTGGTTTTTATATCACGAATTAAAGAAAGGGGATGCAGTAACTCTGACCCGACGCCAGAGGGCAGTCTGCTCAGGTGTGGCACCCCTCCCTACTTATTGGTTGTGTGGACTCATTGACGCCACCGCGTGGACGTTCTGAGTTAAAGCCGCTCCCTACTTTGAACTGAAATTATCTCCAAATTATCTTTTGCTTCTCTATACTGCGGGGAGTTGTAAAAGTAATTTGCTTTTGGTGGTTATGCTTTCCAATCATTGTTGGAATGTGGTTTACTGATTTAAATTTAATTTAAACACGTTTAAATTTTTAATTTAAATTAATTAATTTCCTTTCCAACAAGGGAATTCACTTTCTGAGAGTGCGCCCCCTGGTGGACCCTGCCAGATAAGTCAATTCTCTTTTCCTCGCATTCTTGTCCTGTGTTCACAGATCTACTCTATTTTATTCTATTTTAGTTTATTTTAGTTTATGTATTTTATTTTTATTCTACTTTGTTTTATTTCATCTATTCCCTTTTTGTCTGTTCTCTCTCTTCCTCTCAAGTTATTTCTTTATTTTTACTTTGGAAATTCATCCCCTTTTATTACTTAATGTTTTATTTTATTCACTCTTAGCCCTGTGTCCTGTTTGTTATAGTAATAACATTCACACACACCCAAGCCTCCCTTATTTCATACACTTATTTTAAATTTAATTAAATAACATTTAATTGAATTTTAAAATTAAGTAGTGTCAATCAGTTGGCATTTTGCTCATAAAAGAAGCAATTCTCTTCAAGGAAACTTACAAATAGGGAAGGCTTTCTCCTTTCTTTTTCCCGTTCTGTTATTCTATGCACTCATTTAAATTTGACTGAAAAAGATTTCATTCAAATTTGAATCAAATGCATCTGAATTATCCTCGTTGCTTTCTCTTTTCCCATTCTGCTATTCGGCGCACTCGTTTAATGCAAATTTGAATCAAGTGCATCTGAACTATTTTGTTTTTTGTTTTACCCCCTCTGCTCATTTCAGTTCTAGTTTAACTAGTTCATTCTGACTGTCATTGTAGGCTCATTTTCTTTTGTCATACACACTTAATTATTTAAATTTGGTTTAAACAAGAGTTAAACTGAGATTTAAATTTACAATTAAGCTGTGTTTGTGTGACCACTTGTGTATTTGCAGATAAGGCCCTTTAGTGCCCTGTGGTGAGCTGACGGTTGCTCCAGTGAGTTCCAGTGAGTGGAACTGCCTAGCCTAGCGTGTCTTACACTAACCGTGTGTGAATCGTGGACATTCTGACCTCGTATCACGGGCAACACGCAAGGACATCGGCGAGTTGTGTATCAGGTACAGGCAGGCAACGAGACCCGGGGTGACAACAAACGGCAATTTTGTTTAATTTCCCTGCTCAGGCTTCTGCACGACAGAACCGCCCGTTTGGAGTAACTGCCCGTAAAGGGGACAGACTCTGAGTTCAGGGAAAACTCAATTTTGACTGGTCACTCGGGCCGTTGGCGCAAATACCTTACCGAAGTGCGCAATTGTGCTGATGTTCCCTGTTTGAGAGGTTGCACCGTGTTACAAAGGGGACAGGTGACCACGGACACCGCAGTGGAGTGTTTGAACGTCGAGGAAAGGTTGCCTGCCATTGAGTTCTTGTCTGAGCACCCACAATTCACCCAGGCCTAAATTAGTGACATACAGTCACTTCACCTAATTGAAAGCCACAGAATATTACATATTCTTTGATTATTCAGGTGCGGGCCAACCCTTATACTCTTGAGCCATACCCTCCCTCTAGGTTTTATGACACAACAGTGCACTCGCCTGGCCCCGTCATAAACCCAGCTGTGATAGGAAGTTTAAGTTCACTTCTCCCCTCGAGCCCTTCCGTTTTATTTTATTGTTTTATCCTCTCTATTTGTTTACTGGTCTATTTCATTTAACTGCATCCATCCTGTTCTGTTCTGTTCTGTTTTGCTTTTCTACTGTGTTGTTTCTTTCAGTTCATGTAAAAGCAGAGCCTGTGAGAGCCATCACGGAAAACTGAGTAATAGATAGACGACCGAGCAGCGAAGAGTCATCAAAGGACTCTTAGGTCTACCGCCTGTCAAATTCTTTGGTTTAAATCCGGCACTCACCCACACAAATTGACCCGCGTGGTCCTTTTGGCTATTGACAATTAAGTGTCTAGCCTACATTCCACTAACTGTCTGCACCAGTTAACTGGAACCAAACCAAAGAATTATATAATCATGCATTATTATAAGTCGTTAGTTCTGCGCGTGCTTGCATTGGTTCTGTTTGTGCTGTCTTTCTCTCGCCAACAGCAAGCTAACGTGTTCAGAGCAGCCAGCCCCAGCACCCACGGGGACCGACTCAAGACCTGGTTGGGCTCCCTGACCAGCACGATCCTGCCCAACGACGCTGTGGATCCCCAGCACCCAAGCAACGAGCAGCTGGACGACAACCTGAAACGACTAATGGCCCACGATCCGACGCCGAGCTACAAAGAATGGGCGAAAGTCATCCGAGCCATCGCCCACAACCTCAAGCTCCAGGCGGAGGATGCCCGGAGGAATCAGGCCCAGATTCATCGTCACCACGATCAGCGACTCGTCGAGACCCAGGACCAGCGTTGGACAGCGGATGAATCCAAACCCGAGCTACAGGAGGAGCTGCAAAGACTTCAAAAAGCCCTTGCAGAACTCCACCTGGAGGTGGAGCGTAGAGAACTGACTGAAAACCTCCAACACAGCGAAGCTCCCCTAGCCAAAGCAGAGACTAAGCCGAAAGACAGACACACTAAAGCCCTGACCTGTGAAAATCATCTTAAACAGGCCCAGAAAGGAGTTATGGCTCCGAAACAACAAAGAGACTATGTGAATGAACTTGACACTGGTTACAGAGTACTGAAAAGTGGCATGGGAGGGGAAACACACATCACAGAGTTTCCCCTAACCAGTCAAGAAGCCCTAATTCCAAATGGGGTTAAAAGTCCACTGCCCAAAACGTCCAGCGGCCAGGAAACTTGCCAGCAGCTGTCACGTCCAACTGCCAGCACCTGCGACAGGCTCTGATCCAAAAGCTTCCTGACCCTGCATCAGATCAAGGGCTCCCTGCTGCCATGGACCTAAAACGGGGCAGACTGAAAAACCATACACTTGCTACAGCCGACTGCAAACGGCCTACTTCAGAGCACGTGGTCAGCCAGCAATGGAGGAAGATTTCATCTTCAAAACTCTGTTTCTCCGAGAACTGCACCCTGCGGTGAGTGATCATCTGGCAGCCTTGGCCTGCTCATGCAGTATGTCTACTCAGCAGCTGCAAAACTTGGTCGATGAAGCTCACTCCAAGCA